>NW_009953182.1:22184-27445 GCF_000747805.2 Chaetura pelagica | reverse complement strand
GTCACCCGGTCCCTTTCCCTGCGGTTCGAACCCTTTTCCAAGCAGGAATTCCCAGGCGGCTTTTCCATCCCGTGACTTTTGTTGTTTGTTTGGGTTTTTTTCCCCCCATCGAACCGGAACCAACTTTACCCGGGGAGGGGGGGGGTTGATTAGATCCCTTTATCCCTTTATTTCCCCCCTCCCTTTTTTTCCCTGCACCGTCCCAAGAGCCAGGGTCGGGGTTGCTAGGAGACGGCGCTGCCGTCAGCGCGAGCGCCGCCCCCCCGGGGGGATGGGGATGGGGATGGGGGGGGATGGGGATGGGGATGGGGGTGGGAATTTCTCCTCCGGTCACGACGGATCCTCCGGGCTCGGTTTGTTGTCCCAGAAGCTGCAGGGGATTCACCAGCTTAAGGGAAACGTCTTTGCCCCGTGGAATCTCTTATGCAAGGAGCTGTAACGGGTCCCATCCTCCTGGTTCCCCCCCCAACCATGAACCACCCATGAAACGGGTCCCTGGTGACCCCTGAGATCCCGGTTTGACCCCCAGAAATCCAGATGGTTTTGTCATTTGAAGCCACAAAAGCCAAACTGGGGTGGGATTGTCCAGCTGGGGTCGTTGGGGATATTCCAGGTTTCTCCCTTCTTGGCTCCACCAGGTGTTTCCAGACCTTGGTGATGACCCCAGGTTGGGGTCAGTCTGTGATTCCCAACCTTGGGAGAGGTCAGGAATCTTTAGGATACAAAGGCTTTGTGTCCTGGCTTGGAGGTCCCAGTGCTGAGCTGGGTGGTTGGGTTGGAATTCCAAGTTCTTCAGGGGCTTTTCTTTGGGAAGACTTGGATGAAGAGTTTCAGGAGGAGAAATGTTGGAAGTAGGTGTGGAAAGGGGGAGGGTTGGAAGCAGGTGTCAAAATCACCAGTTCCCACCACGACTTGTGGGCATCCAAGCTCCCTGGAGCAGGGATCAAGCTCCTTCCTGCTGGTGGCAACTCCTTGCCCAGTGGAGCTGGGAGTTTGCCCAGGGAAGTGGGATGTTCTCCATGGAAAATGTGTTGGATTTGATGTCCCTGCCTCTGTTGAGAGGCTTGTTTGGAGCTCCTGGATGACAAATGTCCCCCCTGGGAGGCTGGTGGGGACAGCAAGTGCTGAGCTCTTCAAGCCAAGGGTTGAGCTGGAAATAGAAGTGGCCTAATTTCTGCAGGTGAATTTGTCTCAGAGTTTCCTTGAGTGATAAAAAAGTCTGTTTATTTTGGGTGGCTGGCTCCTGGTTGGCTCAAAAGGGATGAGAAGGTGGGTTCTTGTGTGGTTCCTGCCTGGTTTTTGGCCTTAAGGACCTTCCTGAGATAAAGTTGGGGTGAATTTTCTCCTGAAAAAGAGCAAATCCCCCTCAAAGAGGAGTTGATAAATAGTAGAGGGGGGTGGTGGAAGCTCCTGTGTTTGTGTTGGAGACTCTTTCTGGCTTTCATCCAGTTCAAAGGCTTCATCCAACGTGTTCTTCAACCCAAGTTGTAGGAGAACTTGGGTGTTGAGATCAGCAGGGCTGGGCTGGGAGCAGAGGGAAGCAGGTGGTTTGGAAAATGGGGAGAAGTTGCTCTGGAAAAGCACTTGAAGCTCTGAAAAGGGTCGTGGTTTTAGAAACTTGCCTTCTTGTTGAACTGCTGCTCCTCTTCTGCTCTGGGATTTTGAAGGATGTTTTTCCCCTGCTGGAAAACCTGTGTGGGACAGGATGTTGGAAGTGTCCAAGGGCAGGATGGATGGGGCTTGGAGCAGCCTGGGCTGGTGGGAGGTGTCCCTGCCCATGGGGGGGGTGGGACTGGATGAGCTTTAAGGTCCCTCCAGCCCAACCCAGGATTTTTTTATATGTTTTGATGATCCTGGATTGTGCCTAAAAGCTCTGGGAAGCTTCTGAGCTTGGCTTCCCAGGCTGGGGTGTCCCTGATTGGTTCATCTCATTGGAGAGAAGCTCGAGGTCATTGAACCATGAGGTGGGTTGGGTTGGAAGGACCTTCAAGATCATCCAGATCCAACCCCCCCCATGGGCAGGGACACCTCCCAGCAGCCCAGGCTGCTCCAAGCCCCATCCAACCTGCCCTTCAACACCCCCAGGGATGGGGCAGCCACAGCTTCCCTGGCCAACCTGGCCCAGGCTCTCCCCACCCTCACACTCCACAATTCCCTCCTCAGCTCCAACCTCCAGCTCCCTCTCCCACTTTTCATCCATCTCCCTCCTTGTCCCATCCCTGTGTTGCCCTCAGTGACACTTTTATTTCCCACTCCTCCCTTTTCCCACGTGTCCTTTTGCTCCCTCAGCTCCTCCTCATCGAGCTGACCGAGTCAATGACCTCCCAGCTTTGCTCCCCCTTCCCTTTCCACCAGGAATCCCCATTTTCCTGGGCTCTGGGACGGGCTGAGGATCTCCCAGTTGGGTGCTGGAGGCGGGAGCCGCGCGGTCCCTCCGGGAGCTTAGTGACAATCACCAAGGTATTAGGTGGGGGCAGGTCGAGCGGCCGCGCTAATCCCGGGTTGGGCTGCTCTTCCCAGCGTTAGGTAACGGCCCCGGGCAGGGCAGGGATGCAGGTGGGAAGGAGGAGGAAGCAGGAACTTCCTTCCAGCACCTTCCGATGGCGCCCGATCCGAGCGGAGCTGCGTGAGTAGCTCGTTTTCATGGAATCCTCGTAGGGTCATGGGATGGGTTGGGCTGGAGGGACCTGAAAGAGCATCTAGATCCACCCCCCTGCATGGGCAGGGACACCTCCCACCAGCCCAGGCTGCTCCAAACCCCACATTAGATCCTTCAACACTTCCAGGGATGGAGCAGCCACCTTGAAGATCATTGAATGGATCATCTGGGTGATCTTTAAGGTCCCTTCCAACCCAAACCATTCCATGATCTAAAGCCCATCCAGTCCCACCCCCTGCATGGAAAACAATGGGATGGGTTGGGTTGGAAAGACCTTAAAAATCCTCTAGATCCAACCCCCCTGCATGGGCAGGGACACCTCCCACCAGCCCAGGCTGCTCCAAACCCCCACATCAGATCCTTCAACACTTCCAGCCACCTTGAAGATCATTGAATGGATAATCTGGGTGATCTTTAAGGTCCCTTCCAACCCAAACCATTCCATGAGCTAAAGATCATCCAGATCCAACCCCCTGCATGGGCAGGGACACCTCCCACCAGCCCAGGCTGCTCCAAGCCCCATCCAACCTGCCCTTCAACACCCCCAGGGATGGGGCAGCCACAGCTTCCCTGGGCAACCTGGCCCAGGCTCTCCCCACCCCTTTCCACCTGTTCCAATAAAGGCTCATTAATTAAGAGCAAGGTGGGACTCCTCAAACCTTCTCACCCCTTGAGTCCTTCCAGGAACCTTTTTCTGGGCTGAGGTTGGTGTGAAGGTCCTTTTGAGAGGGTTTGAAATTTAAAAACCAAAAAGCTTTGTGAGCTCAGAGCTGTTTCTCTCCTTCCTTTTGTTGGTTTAAGCAACACCCTGAGGCTTTTTCCTTCCAGAAACACCTGAAGGTTTGGGAGTCGTTTGTTAATCACCTTTTCACCTTGTTTTGAGCCCATGTTAATTAAGCTCAATGCTTCTCAGGAAGGGTTGACACTCCAGTTGACATTTCCAGTTGGAAATGGGGAAGCTGGTCCCGTGTGGAACGAGGTTTTACCTATGAAGTTGGAATCTCCTGCTCTGCTGCAGGTGAAGGTTTGAAATATTGGCCCAGGGTCGTTGCTTCCAGCTCTGAGGTGAATGAACTTCCTGGTTTTGGGGGGTTTTCCCCAGAATTATTTAAGAAAAGGTCAATGAAGCCCCTGGGTGGGGGGTGGAAACTCTTCCCAAGCTGGTGCTTTGGCTGCTCTGTCTCCTGCCTCCAAAACGAGCCCGTAAATGCTGCCGGTGACTCCTCAGGGTGGGGTTTAATTGAGCTTTTGGTGGCATTTCCCAAGCATTAGGTAATGAAATCTTGTCCTGACGTCCCCAGGGGGCAGGTGGTTTTGTTCACTTCTCCTAAGAAAGCCCTTCCCAGCCACTCAGGAGGTTGGGATGGGAAGGAGACCTTTGGAAATGACGTTCCTTGATGGTAGTTGCCCAGGGAAGCTGTGGCTGCCCCATCCCTGGGGGTGTTGAAGGGCAGGTTGGATGGGGCTTGGAGCAGCCTGGGCTGCTGGGAGGTGTCCCTGCCTGTGCAGGGGGTTGGACTGGATGATCTTCAGATCATGGAATGGTTTGGGTTGGAAGAGACCTTGAAGACCACCCAGATGATCCACTAGATGATCCTTCAGGTGGCTGCCCCATCCCTGGAAGTGTCCAAGGGCAGGTTGGATGGGGCTTGGAGCAACCTGGGCTGGTGGGAGGTGTCCCTGCCCATGCAGGGGGTGGGGCTGGATGGTCCTTAGATCATGGAATGAATTGGAAGGGACCTGAAGGATCATTTAGATCCTTGGATCTATCACTGAGAGCAGCAGGGGAATGAAATGAGGGAAAACTTGGAGGGACTCCCAAGATTTGGGAACAGCAGAAAGTGAAAGATTTTAGGGATAATGCCACAGTCCCAAGGACACGTGGTTGGTGTTTCTGGGCACTTCCCACCCGTAGCCAGGCCAGAATCAAGCTAATTAAAGGGAGGTTAATTAGGTTTTAACTCTTGGATGCAGGGAAAGGGGGAAGGTTTGGGTGATGGACTCGGCGACTCCTTCGTGCAGAACCTCGAGCAGCCAGAACTTTGGGTGCTGAAACGTTGGATGTTGTGATGGTTGGTTCTTTGTTTTTTTTCCTTGGAATGTCTTAAAGTGTAAATATTTGGGAAGCACCGTTTCCTTGCTCAGGAGTGATGAGGAAATATTCTGGGATGGCTTAAAGGGACGGGCTGGAGAATGAGGGGAGGGGGTGGGAGACGACGACTCGCTCCGGCCTCTTGGGGTTTAAGGTGAAATGAAGAATAAATCTCAAATCTAGAATAAAAAACATAACCCCCCGTTTTCCTAAAGCTGCAAATTCACAGGATTCATCCCCAGAATCTGGGAAATGGGAAAGGGAAGGAGGTGTTTGGCCTCAGGGGCTTTGCATCCAAGTCAGATGCACCTGGGATGCTCCTCTAGTGTCTTCAGGCAACTTGTTTGTTGGGTGTTTATTCCTCTTTTTCCCCTTTTTTAATCTCATTCCCATTAAATATTGGAGGAAAACTTGGAGCCTAGAGGGGTTTGAATCCTTGGCCAGGGGAGAAGAGGGGCTGGATTGTCTGGGAGGATTAAAACCTGGTTATTCCCTGTTTTCCTTGGCTTA
>NW_009953182.1:20815-22169 GCF_000747805.2 Chaetura pelagica | reverse complement strand
GGTGCATCCTGCAAATAACTGTTGGTTTTGCAGAGATTGACAAAATTGCTGATTTTTAGTCCCCAAAACCATTTCTTTTGGCACATCCCTGGTTCCCATTCCAGCGGGAGGGAAGAGGAGAGGGAGGGTTTCCCTCAGCTGGGGAAGAAAACAAGGAATAACACCTGGAATCAGGGGGTGAGGGGGGCTCCTGGTGCCAACCCCGGGCAATCAAACCTCCCAGCGGCTTCCTCAGACCTGGAATTTTTCCAGCTGTGTTTTCCCTGGCATTTTTCCAGCTGTGTTTTCCCTGGCATTGCTGGGCACGTGGGAGTTTGCTGACAGCAAATACCACCCGGGTGGGGGGGACACATTGCCAGGCATTATGGGGAGGTTGCCCTTTTTATAGGAATAATCCTGGAATGAGGCTGATTTTTCAGTCACCAGGAGGTTCCTCAACTTGAGGAATAATCCTGGAAAGAGATTTATTCTCCAGGCACTGGGAGTTTTATCCACCTTTAGGAATAATCCTGGAAAGAGGTTTCTTTTCCAGGCACTGGGAGTTTTATCCACTTTTAGGGATAATCCTGGAATGAGTTTTATTTTGAAGGGACCAGAGAAACCAAGAAGTTGGTTCCGTTTTTTCCACAGAACCCTGAAGTTTTCCCTCCTCCTTCCACTTCCCAGCTCTGGTTCAATCCTTTCCCCAGAAGTTTCTCTTCCTGGACTGTGGAATTTTGAATCACGAGCCTCTTTTTGCTGCTGATTCCACCACTTTTTAGGTGGTAATTGATGTTTTCCTTGAATTTTCCAAGCCCTTGGGGGAAAAAAAAAAAGAGCAAAATTGGGATTTTTCCTCCCAATAATCAAGGAGTTCATCAGCAAACCCAAAACACAAGGAATTCTGGAGGGGGGAGGGATAAGAAACCTTGGGACAAGGGGGTTTTGTTCCCTTCAGGGAAGGAGATCCAGGCTGGTCAATTCTTTGGCAAAAAGTGGGATTTTGGGGATGGTTTTTTACCTGAAAGTGGCTTTTTTTTTTGCTGCGAATTCCAGCATTTTAGTCTCTCCAGGGTTGGAAACCAAATCTCCACCAGTTATGAAGTGAGAACTGATGTTTTCCTTGAATTTCCCAAACCCCTGAGGGGGGGGAAACCAGCAAAATTGGGATTTTTCCTCCCAATAACCACGAAATTCATCGACAAACCCAAAAGATGATTAATTTGGGGGGGGAGGGAGGAGGGTTTTCTCCCCCTTCCAGCCGTGGGATAATTCCCAAGAGGCTTCTTGGCCAAATGAATGATTTTATGCTTTAATTGGAGCTGGGGTGGGGGTTGGTTTTGTTCCTAGATTGATGCTGAGGTGCTGAGCCAGG
>NW_009953182.1:18986-20789 GCF_000747805.2 Chaetura pelagica | reverse complement strand
AGGAATCCATGATCCCTGGGCCATGGACGTCGTCCTGTCGGATTTTGTTCGCTCGACGGGGGCAGAACCAGGACTGGCCCGAGACCTGCTGGAAGGTACATGGAATTGGGAAGAAAAGAAGAGGGAAATGGGGTTGGGGGGAGGGAAATGAGTTGGAAGGGTCCAGCACCCAAGGGCAGCAGCTCCCCCTGAGCTCTAGACACGTCCCTGCACCCACCAGGTGGGACCCGTTCACACGTGGCAGCAGAACCAACCCTTTCTGGCCCAAGTTCATGGTCCTGCCTCTTCCAGAGATGGAAATCCTGGACAGAAGTCCAGTCAGTGCTGTCCCTGCCCCATGGTTCCCTGCCCCATGGTTCCCTGCCCCATGGTTCCCTGCCCCATGGTTAGCTCCTAGGCTGGATGTTTCAGGACCAGCCTCCATTTCTCTCTCCTCCCATGGCGACCACCATGGATTCCTTCCTCTCCAGGCAAGAACTGGGACCTGAGTGCAGCCCTGAGTGACTTTGAGCAGCTGAGGCAGGTCCATGCTGGGAACCTGCCCCATTCCTTCAACGAGGGACGTGGCTACAAACCCCTGGAGAAGGAGGCACCTCGGCTGGGGCGACCACCGCTCCAGCGGCAGGACGACATCGTGCAAGGTCAGTGCCACCAAACCCCAGGAACGTCCTGGAGAGAGGCCAGAGGAGGCCCCAGAGATGCTGGGAGGGCTGGAGCAGCTCTGGAGCCAGGCTGGGAGAGTTGGGGTGTTGAGCCTGGAGAGGAGAAGGCTCCAGGGAGACCTTAGAGCAGCTTCCAGGGCCTGAAGGGGCTCCAGGAAAGCTGGGGAGGGACTTGGGCCAAGGGCAGGGAGGGATGGGATGAGGAGGAGGGATGAAAAGTGGGAGAGGGAGATAGAGGTTGGACATCAGGAGGGATTATGAGCTTTAAGGTCCCTTTTTAAGTCCTTTCCATGGTCTCAACCCAGAGGACATTTAGGTCAGACATCAGCAGGAGCCAGGAGTCTGGAGAGACCCTGGCCCAGGTTGCCCAGAGAGGTCGTGAAAGCCCCAAACCCTGCAGACCCTGAAGGTCAGGCTTGATGGGTCTCTGAGCCTCCTGCTCTAGTCACAGCTCTGTCCCTGCTCCCTGCAGGGGGTTGGATGAGGTGACCTTCACAGGTCCCTTCCCACCCAAACCATCCCTGGCTCCCTGTCTCCCCAGAGAAGCGCCTGTCCCGGGGCATCTCCCACGCCAGCTCCACCATCGTCTCCTTGGCCCGTTCCCACGTCTCCAGCAATGGCAGCAGTGACCACCTCCTGGAGATGCCCATCTGCACCTTCCAGCTCCCCGACCTCACCATCTACCCCGAGGACTTTCGCAGCTTCATCGAGCGCGACCTGATCGAGCAGTCGATGCTGGTGGCCCTGGAACAGGCTGGTGAGTCCATCCTTGGTCCTGATCCCCTGGGACTGTGTTTCAGGAACAAGCCCGAGACCACGGATCTCATCAAGGGATGAATGAGTTGGCCCCTTTTTTATAGCCTGGTGCAAGGGTTGGGTCAAGAGTCTTCTTCACTTGGGCTGCAGAGCCTGGATGTGAAGGGATCAGGTGTCCAAGGGCAGGTTGGATGGGGCTTGGAGCAGCCTGGGCTGGTGGGAGGTGTCCCTGCCCATGCAGGGGGTGGCACTGGATGCTCTTGAAGGTCCCTCCAACCCAAACCATCCCATGATCTGTGACAATCATCTGCTGGCTCTGTCTGCCCGGGGAGGAGCCACCTCAGGAGCACAGTTGGGTTTGTTTTCCAACCCTGGAGACCTGCTG
>NW_009953182.1:17291-18975 GCF_000747805.2 Chaetura pelagica | reverse complement strand
TTACCCAACTGGGAGCACCGTGCTGGGCAGCGAAAGCCCAACACCAGGAGGACACTGGGCAAGACCTCAGGAGCCTTCACACCTCCTTGGGTCCTGCCCCTGCTGCACGTACCCAGCAATCTCATCCTTCAGGGAGAACTTCTGCTCTTATTGGCAGATTTGGGCCCCACCTACTTGAGTGTCCCCATAAGGAACATCCTCATGTTTGGGAATGAGCACCTGATCCAGGTGATCCCGTTACAGCGACGACAACACGGATCAACCAGAGCAATCCTGGTGTTGGGCTCTGGAGGGAGGGACCAGGGGGTGGCTCTGCTTGTCCATCCTGGTGCTGGGGACCTGCCCTGGTGTCCTCAGCCAACATGAGGGCCATGAGGATGATCAGAGGGCTGGAGCAGCTCTCCTGTGAAGACAGGTCATGGTGGGTGTTGGTGTTGGGTCCATCATGTTGTCCTGAGGAGCAGGAGACCGTGAGGTCATGGTGGGTGTTGGATCCATCATGTCAGGCTGAGGAGCAGGAGACCCTGAGGTCATGATGGGTGTTGGATCCATCATGTCAGGCTGAGGAGCAGGAGACCCTGAGGTTATGGTGGGTGTTGGATCCATCATGTCACGGTGAGGAGCAGGAGACACTGAGGTTGTGGTGGGTGTTGGATCCATCATGTCAAGGTGAGGAGCAGGAGACACTGAGGTTGTGGTGGGTGTTGGATCCATCATGTCAAGGTGAGGAGCAGGAGCCCAGGTGACCCTGGGAATGCTCCTTGTGTCACACAGTGAAGGTGGCCTTGTCATCGTGGTGCTGGGTTCCCTGGTGGCCTCAGGGGAACCATTTGGCTCCTCCTGTGAGTCAGTCCTTGTCTCCAGGCTGGGAGGAGAACCGTCCCGTCCCTCCTGCCACAACCTGTTTAGATGGTTCCTGCTCTTTGAAACGAGGGTGTTTCACCAAACCTGATCTCTGCTGGGACAGACAGACATTCTGCAGGAAAACTGGACCCAGGAGGAGTTGTGGGGATGGACAACCAGGAAGCCTCTTGATGCTGGTGGCCTTCAGAGCTGCCACCACCCGCGCTGCTGGTTGAGAAGATCCCTCGTGCCCTTGTCTCTGGTTTTCTTTCTCGTGGAGCTTCCAGGCCTTGGCTCCCTAATCACCTCCTGCAGAGAAATATGTTGCTTCCAATACTTCTAGGAGGCCTCTTGGCCTTTCCAGCCCCTGGATCCCAGCAGAACATTTGGAGAAGGGGTTGAGGAACGTGGACTCTTTCGAAGTGGCTCCTCTTGCAAAACGGGGAACTCGGCAGTGGTGACTCTGCCCGCCCAGCTGGGGCTGTGGCCACAAAGAGTAAGAAATACCTCCCCGAGGTGTGTCCTGGACCTGACTTGGCTCCAGCAGAGGTTGCACAACCAAGGGGTGGATCAATCACCCCCTTCCAGCTGCTGGAGAAGAGCAGCAAAACCTCCAGGAATGGTGTGAAGTGGATTGAAGGAAGCGACTTGGGCGCCGCCTGCGGGAGCTCGGGGTGGGGTTGGCTCTTGTGAGAGGCTGCTCTGCTGCTCATGGACCTAGGAGCACTTGGTGGGACCTTGGGCCCACCTGGGACTAGAAGGAGATTGAGGTTGGAGCTGAGTAGGGAATTGTGGAGTGTGAGGGTGGGGAGAGCCTGGGCCAGGTTGACCAGGGAAGCTG
>NW_009953182.1:2490-16333 GCF_000747805.2 Chaetura pelagica | reverse complement strand
GTTGAAGGGCAGGTTGGATGGGGCTTGGAGCAGCCTGGGCTGGTGGGAGGTGTCCCTGCCCATGCAGGGGGTGGGATCTGGATGAGCTTTAGCTCATGGAATGGTTTGGGTTGGAAGGGACCTTAAAGATCACCCAGATGATCCATTCAATGATCTTCAAGGTGGCTGCTCCATCCCTGGAAGTGTTGAAGGATCTCATGTGGGGTTTGGAGCAGCCTGGGCTGGTGGGAGGTGTCCCTGCCCATGCAGGGGGTTGGATCTAGATGATCTTGAAGGTCTTTCCAACCCAATCCCTTCCATGATTCCATAAATTTCCACAACTCCTGGGTTTGAGAGCCAGGCTCCCCAACCAGGATCAGGCAGTGCCTGATGAGCAGATCTAGGCAGGAGCTCCTTTCCTCCAAGAGCAGTTTCCACACGAGTTGTTGAAAGCCTGAACAGCATCTCCCAGCAGACAAACCCTCCCTGGTGCTCGGGATCAGCTCTGGAAAAAACCCCTGGAAAAATGTGGGGGCCAAAGGAGGCAGCTCCTGGTCCTGAGGGCAGAGCAGATCCAGGGTGGGGGGGAGGTCAAAGTCCTACTCCAGCCCAACCCCGTTTCCTTGGAGAATGTTTAACCTCCACTTGTTGGTCTTGACTCCAGTTTCTACCTTCATGGTTTGGTTTGGTTTGTTCTCCTTAGCTTCTATTTTTAGCAGCCTCTGACCTGAGTCACCTCCAGTTGTTGGTGTTACCAAAACCTGCTCTTTTTATCTGCCCCGACGCGTCGCTCAGGCCTCTGGGATCAGCAGCAGGTCCTGAGTTTTGGGCCTAAACCCTCAGGATGTTCCTCCCCAGGGACTTTTACTGGTCCCATCTCCCCTTTTTGTTGATTTATGAGCCCACCTGGGTCCTTCCCTCCTCCCAGCCATGGGTTGGAGCTGCTCATCCCTTTGGGTGTTCCCGTTCAAACTGAGCAGGTTTCCATCCTGGTTGGGGTTTGTGGAAGGGGTGAACGTGCACCCTGGTCTTGTGCTGTGTCCTGGGTCCCTTTTTCATGCTCTCCAATGTTCCCACAGGTCGTCTGAACTGGTGGGCAAACGTGGATCCCAGTTGCCAAAGGCTCCTTCCCTTGGCCACCACGGGAGATGGGAACTGTCTGCTCCACGCCGCGTCCCTGGGTGAGCTTCATGGCAAGAACAACTACCTGGTTCACTCCAAACCAAGGGCATGGGCACCTTTCCAGTGTCACCTCCTGGGAGAGGAGCCCAGGATCATCCTTTGGGAGCAGGACTGAGCCTTTCCCACCCATTTCCTGAAAGGAGGTTGTGCTGAGGTGGGGTCAGACTCTTCTTCCAAGGAACAATTGACAGGACAAGAGGAAAAGGCCTCAAGTTGTCCCAGGGGAGGTTGAGGTTGGATCTGGGGAACAATTCCTTCCTGGGAAGGGTTGTCAGGCCCTGGCCCAGGCTGCCCAGGGAGGAGTCCCCATCCCTGGAGGGCTTTCCAAGCCCTGGAGATGGTGCTGAGGGACATGGGTTAGCATTGGACTGGGTAGGGTTGGGTTCATGGCTGGTAGGGTTGGGTTATGGTTGGACTCGATGATCTTCAAGGTCTCTTCCAACCAGAAGGAGTCCATGATTCCCTCAGGAAAGCAGGATGATGCTGCTCATCGTCCCCTGGGGCTGGAACCAGTCGAGACCCTTGGGCTCTGCTGGAGAGGAACAGGCTGAAGCCAACAGCTTGTGTCCTTCTGAGACACCTCTGTCCTGGCCACTTGGCCCACTTCCCTGTATTCCAGCAGGAACTGGGAACTCAGGGTTCCTCCCTTCCCTCCTCTGGCTCCTGGGACTTCCAAGAGCCCAAATTGAACTTGATCCCTATGATTTTTCTGAGGTTTCCAGACATTTCAACCACCAGGATTGGGCATTTCCTTCATTCTTTGTGCTTCAGACCCACCAAAACCACAACGTGGTTTAATCCCAGCTCAGTTTCCCACCAGATCTTGGTAAGAAAGGAACATTTTTGCCAACAAATGTGGTGGTTGGTTGGTTTGTTTTTAATTTCAAACCAAGGTTTTGCTGCTTCTTGGAGATGCCCCAAAATTTAAGGCGGAAAAAGGGACCCAATGATTTTATGACTTGGATGGAGAATCTTGGATCCTTCCCTTTGGTTTTTCCAATCAATTCCCTTCCTCTGGTTGGGGGTAGGTGGTGGGATCCATTCCAGCTCCTCCTGAACCTTCTCAGTGCCTTCTTTTTCCCCTTTCCTGTGCAGGAATGTGGGGCTTCCACGACCGAGACCTCATGCTCCGTAAATCCCTCTACACCTTGATGGACAAGGGGCTGGAAAGGGAAGCCCTGAAGAGGAGGTGGCGTTGGCAGCAGACCCAGCAGAACAAGGAGGTAGGAGCCAAACCCTCTTGGGGGGAGGAGAAAAAGCTTAACTTGAATCAAAACCAACCCAAAATCCTGTTGTTTTGGGAGGTTTGAGAGGTGCTTCTTAGCCCACCTTGAATTTTGGGCACCTCCCCGTGTCCTTCAAGCTTGATGATGGCAAAATTGTCTTGGTTAGAAGGTGGGAATGTTTTATTGGAAGAATTTGATGTCCAGTGTTGGTGGGATACAAAAATGTCCCTTTCAAGCAAGACCCAGCCAGGACGTGGTGGCTCCTGAGGGGCTTTTAGGACCTGGTGTTGGTCCATGCAGGGATAAAGATCATCCTCAGCCTGAGTAGGGAACAAAGATCTCCACCCAAAAAGGAAATTCAGGACTTGGCCACGTGCAAAGCTTGACATGACCCCCCTCAGGAGCAGGGAGGTGACAATGTCAAGGTGGAAAGTCCCCAGATATCCCCACTGTGCTGGGATGGCCTTGGGAACAGGGTGAACTGTTGGTCCCCCCTGACTCTGAGGGAGGTTGGTTGCTCTGCAGGTTCCTCCTTGTTGGAAGGACAGAGGTTCCTGTCTTGACAGGGTGGAAAAATTGAGGTTTTCCCTCTGGGAAGTCAAGGAGTTGATCAATTCTTGGAGGTTTTGCTGCTTTAGAAGCAGGTTTTGCCCCTGGAGAATCCATGGTGGGTTTTCCCAATCACCTGCTTCCATTGACTGGTGACAATCCCAAGAGGATTTGCTCCATGACCTTTCCAGGGACTGAAGGGAGACCAACAGGTCCTCCCATCCCCTGGGTCCTCCTTTGGACCCTTCCATAGATGGAGGTGACATTGACCTTCCTCCAGTCCTGAGGGACAACTCCCAGTCTCCACAACTTCTCCAAGAGGTTTTGCCATGTGCCAAACCACAAAAGCAACCCTGTAACTGGGGATTTCTGGGTCTTCTGGTGTCTCCTGGTAGTTTTCTTTGAAAGAAATTCTGGATTTTACCTTCTCCAACCACCTTGTCCCACCGTGGCCGATCGGTCCGTGGTCTCATCTTTTGCTCCTGGGAGGATTTCATGTAAGAGGAGAAGTTTCTTCTCATTCCTTGGGTTGAAATGTTCAATTCCACCCTGCCCAAAAAAAAACCCAAAGCCAACCTGAACCTCAGGGAGATGTTCCCCCCATCCCAGCTCTGCAAATGTGTCCTTATTTTTGCCGAAGAGATGAAATACTTTGCCCCAAATCTCTGACTCCGTGGAGAACATCTCAAGGGTGGGGAAATATTGAATGGAAAGTGTTCATTTGGGGTTTTGATGTTGTGGTTTTCCAGTCTGGCCTGGTTTACACGGAAGAGGAGTGGCAGAAGGAGTGGAACGAGCTGATCAAGCTGGCGTCCAGCGAGCCCCGCGTCCACTACGGCGCCAACGGGGGTGGCTGTGGGGGGTATGTCCAACATGCCCCATCCAGCCCCAAAACACACCCAGGATTGTCCTTCCCAAGGGCAGGGAATAAAATCACCCAGAATCCTGGTTGGTAAAGACCTTTAAGGTCATTGAGTGCAAACATGGACCCAACTCTGCCAACCACGACAGGCTGGGAGAGTTGGGGTGTTGAGCCTGGAGAGGAGAAGGCTCCAGGGAGAGCTTAGAGCAGCTTCCAGGGCCTGAAGGGGCTCCAGGAAAGCTGGGGAGGGACTTGGGCCAAGGGCAGGGAGGGATGGGATGAGGGGGAGGGATGAAAAGTGGGAGAGGGAGCTGGAGGTTGGAGCTGAGGAGGGAATTGTGGAGTGTGAGGGTGGGGAGAGCCTGGCCCAGGTTGCCCAGGGAAGCTGTGGCTGCCCCATCCCTGGGGGTGTTGAAGGGCAGGTTGGATGGGGCTTGGAGCAGCCTGGGCTGCTGGGAGGTGTCCCTGCCCATGGGGGGGGTGGGACTGGATGATCTTGGAGGTCCCTCCAACCCAACCCATCCCGTGATCCCCCTTTTTACAAGCCATAACAACAAAGCAAGGGCTGCCAATGAATTCATTCCTCTCTCCCTTCCTCAAGTGTGGAGAGCTCCGAGGAGCCCGTGTACGAGAGCCTGGAGGAATTCCACGTCTTCGTCCTGGCCCACGTGCTGAAGAGACCCATCGTGGTGGTGGCAGACACCATGCTGAGGGACTCAGGGGGTGAAGGTAACCCCACCTGCCTGATGGTTTGGGGGGCTTTTTTTCTCCCTGTTTTGCCCCAACACATGTGAGGAGGGGTGGGAAATCCCCCATTTGCCACTTTCCTGTCGGCAAAGACCGATCGATTCGGTCAGCAGAGGTGAAGGGGTGAGGAGGAGGAGGAAGGAGGAGTGAGGAAAGGGTTTTTTTATAGAAATAGACAAGTTAATTTTGCAACCAGGCTTTTCCTGCTGTAAAACTGGTCTATTTTGGGCTGTGGTTTGGTTGGTTGAGTTAGTTTGTTGTTGGGCTTTTTTTAGTGAGCAGAGAATTGCAGGTGGAACCTTGAAGCAAACGGGTCATTCTGGGGCAGTTGCAGTTGAACCAACTCTTGAAATGATGATGGTGATGATGATGAAAATTAACTGCCCTGATTCCCTTCCAGCCTTTGCCCCAATTCCCTTTGGGGGGATCTATCTTCCCCTGGAAGTCCCAGCCAACAAATGCCACCGTTCTCCCTTGGTACTGGCTTATGACCAAGCCCATTTTTCTGCCCTGGTGTCCATGCAGCAGAAAGAACCCACAAAAGATCAAGGTAGGTGATCAAACAGGATCTGTCTTGATGTTGTGTTGGAGCGACACTGGGGGGTGTTCAGGTTGGGTTGGATGGGGCTCTGAGCAACCTGGTTGAGTTGAAGATAGAACCATGGGATGGGTTGGGTTGGAGGGACCTTCAAGATCATCCAGTCCCACCCCTGCATGGGCAGGGACACCTCCCAGCAGCCCAGGCTGCTCCAAGCCCCATCCAACCTGCCCTTCAACACCCCCAGGGATGGGGCAGCCACAGCTTCCCTGGGCAACCTGGCCCAGGCTCTCCCCACCCTCACACTCCACAATTCCCTCCTCAGCTCCAACCTCCAGCTCCCTCTCCCACTTTTCATCCATCCCCCTCATCCCATCCCTCCCTGCCTTTGGCCCAAGTGCCTGTGTTGAGAGCAACACTTGGAGATGTTCAGGTTGGGTTGGATGGAGCCCTGAGCCACCTGGTTGAGTTGAAGATGTCCCAGGAGGTTGGGCCAGGTGGCCTTGGAAGGTCCCTTCCAACCCAAACCCTTCCATGATCCCAAGCGTTGGAGTCGCTGCGGGATTTGCCGCGACTCCGGTTCCCATCAGAGCTCGTGTTCCTCTTGGTGGGTGCTCAGAGCTTGGCTGCCACCACCAGAGGTTGCTTCTTCTGGGCATGACAAGTGGTTTGTTCTCTCCCTGGTGCAGCTGTGATCCCCCTGACAGACTCGGAGCACAAGCTGCTCCCCGTGCACTTCGCCGTGGACCCCGGGAAGGAGTGGCAGTGGGGCAAGGACGACAGTGACAACGTCAAGCTGGCCAGGTTGGTTCCCTGCAGATGAACCTCCAGGGTTCATCACTCTCCATCCCCAGCTGGGAATTCCTTAGAGAACCATAGAACAGGTTGGAGAAACCCTCCTAAGATCATCCAGTCCAACCATCAACCCAACCCCACTGGGTCAATGTCCCCCAGGGTCACATCTACACAGTTCTTGAGCCCTTCCAGGGGTGGTGACTCCCTGGGCAGCCCATTCCAATGCCTGGACCATTCCTTCAGTGAAGGACTCATTCCCAACATCCAACCTCAACTCTGGTGCCTGGATGGAGGTTCTACCTGGGCTGTGAACCTGTTGGGTGGGGATGGGAGAACCTTTTTTCTTCCAGAAACCCTGATTTTGGCACATCTGGGGTAGGGTGGTGACATCTCACCAGCTTCACTCCCACGAGGTGGGATGCAGAGCTCATCTTGAGGGCTTTGGAGGCTCCATCCTTGGGCTTTTAGTGGAAAGAAAGATTCATAGAGAAGGTCATGATTAATTATGAAGTTGATTTTGTCTGAGTGGGACTTTTTTGAGGCAACATCTTTGCTCTTCCCTGGACTTGTTGGGTCTTTTTGGGGGGGTAAGAGGAGAATAATTTTGAAACTCTCTGTAGACCCATGATCTGCTTGGTGACTTGTCTCACCTCCCAGCAGGATGATTCCCTGGGTGAATTTGAGTTGATTTTTTGACCCTTGGGAACCTTCTGATTTCTTGAATCAAAGAAGGTTGGTTTTTTTTCGGGGAAGGGGCTTCAAAAAAACCCAAAGGTCACTTTTTGTCTTGGCTGCTGCTGCTTTGGTGCCACTTTTGGGGTTGAAAGAAATCAGGAGGGGGTTTGAGAGGGAGCCCAGAAGGCAACTGGAGATGAGGATGAAACTGAGCTCTGAACTTTTCCCCTCCTGGTTGTGCCTTCCAGTGTGACGCTGTCGCTGGAGGCGAAGCTGCACTTGCTGCACAGCTACATGAATGTCAAGTGGATCACGTTGCCTGGTGAGATGCAGGTGAGAGGAGCAGGGAGGTTCTCCTGAATTATTGATCCCTCCTCTCTGCAGAGCAGCAGGTGGGGAGGGATCAGGTTCCTCAACCCGCTGCTTTGTAGGAGGAAGCGTCTTGGGTTGAAACGGGAGCTGGTTTCCTACAGACACAGGATGGTTTGGGTTGGAAGGGACCTTAAAGATGACTCAGATGGGCCACTAGATGATCTTCAAGGGGGCTGCTCCATCCCTGGGGGTGTTGAAGGGCAGGTTGGATGGGGTTTGGAGCAACCTGGGCTGGTGGGAGGTGTCCCTGCCCATGGGGGGGTTGGAAGGGACCTTCAAGACCATCCAGTCCCAACCCCCTACATGGGCAGGGACACCTCTCACCAGCCCAGGCTGCTCCAAGCCCCATCCAACCTGCCCTTCCAACACCCCCAGGGATGGGACTTGTCTCCTTGGTCTGTCTGAGGCTGTCGAGGTGTCATTCTTGTAGCTCCACTGGTGCCACTTGGGCTGTGACCTCCTTGAGGGAGAATGTCCCCAGTGAAATGGGCTCCAGCCGGGCCTGCCACGTATCCCAGAATCATTAAGGTTGGAAAAGACCTCTAAGATGGTCATTCCAACTGTCTGGGAGACCAGAGATGGGGTGTGTTGTCCCCTCCTCACCCCCAGCACCACCTCCTTCTCCATCTCTTCCCTTGAAAGGTCAACAAAGAGGAACATGTGCGGGTGCACAGAGCGGCTGCTGGGCTGCTCCGGCCTGTTTGTCCCTTCCATTCTCCAAGTCCTGCTCTGTTCCACCTTCAGCCTGAAAACTCTTTCTCTGAGGAACTTCCTGGACTTCTAACATTCCTGGTTTTTCCCCCTCCAGGCTCCTCTGGCCCAGCCAGAATCTCCCACGGCCTCGGCAGGCGACGACGCTCGCTCAGCGGCGGAGTCGGGCGAGTCGGACAAGGAGTCTGTTTGCAGCAGCTCAGCCAGCAACGGGGGCAGCAGGGCTGGGAAGGAGAGGGAGAAGCCAAGAAAGGAGAGGGAAAAGGAGAAGGAAAAGGAGAAAAAACGGGCGGATTCGGTGGCCAATAAACTGGGCAGCTTTGGGAAGACGTTGGGAAGCAAACTCAAGAAGAACATGGGAGGTTTGATGCACGGGAAAGCTATCAAAGGAGGGGTGAGCAACGGGCAGGGAGACACTTTGGAGAAGAAGAAGAAAGGTTCCTTGAAGGCAAGGAAAGGCAGCAAAGAGGAGTCTTCCCAAGGAGAGTTGGCAGGTCCTGGGGAAAAAACCTGCCCTGGGAAAACGGCCCCGGAAAAGCCGTCGGATCCCTACAAATACAGCAACGACGTGAGGCTGAGCCTGAGCATCCTGAGGGCAGCCATGCAGGGGGAGCGCAAGTTCATCTTTGCTGGGCACCTCAAAACCAGCACCAGGCACCAGTACCAGGAGGAGATGATCCAGAGGTACCTCCTGGATGCTGAGGAACGTTTCCTGGCTGAGCAGAAACAGAAGGAAGCGGAGAAGAAGGCGCTGGGGGGTTCGGCTCCCGGCAAGAGGCCGGAGGGGGAGGCGAGCAAGGGGGAAGAGGGGCTGCTGACCCCCCCCTACCCCACACCCCCCACCACCTACCCCATCCACACCCCGGAGCTGGCCCTGGGTGCTAAAATTGCAGCTTTTCCCACGGGCTATTCGGGCGTTTTCACTTTTCCCAGACCCTCCATGGGCAGCAGCCTGGAGGGGCCGCGTCCCCCCGCTTACCCCGACGGCCGGAGGCAGGTGGCTGGGGGCAGCTGTGGGAACCTCCCTGCTTATGCCACTTTGCCCAGACATTGTCCCCAAGGCAGGGCCAACAACCCCTACCAACCCCACCTTTCCCACCCAGGGAGGTTTTCCCCCACGGACATGGACATCCATCCTGCTTTCCCAACGGATTGTGAGGGCTCCGCTTGTCTCCCCGCTCCCAGCAACGGTTACCGGGAAGCCCTGGAACAGGATGGTTCCCAGAGAGGGTTACCCACGGAGAGGAGCAGAAGCAGAATCCTTTATAACATCCAGCAGAACAAATGCAAACAACCCAACTGCAGTTTTTATGGACATCCAGAAACTGGGAATTTCTGCTCCTGCTGTTACAAAGAGGAGATGAAGCGCAAGGAGCAGGAGGCTTTGGTGCACAGGTTCTGAGCACCCGGCCCCACCACTCCCCTGGGACCCATGAGAGATGGGAAATGCAATAATATATATGTATTATTTTTTTGGTTTAACCCCCTCCCTGTCTGTGGAAGGAGGGAGTGGGAATTTGGCTGGAGGAGCTGAGAAGTGGGAATTGCCTGGTGTGAGGAGGTGATGGAGGAGGGGGGGAAAAAAAAGGGGGGTTGAGCAAAACCTCCCAGTTCCCCTGCAAGAGGGAGGAGGAGGAAGATGGGAGTGCTCAGGTTGGAGCACGGGATGGAAACGGGGTGGGAAGGTTCTTCCAAACCATCCAAGAAACCAGACCAAAGCTTTGGGAGAAGGTTGAGGGGAAGCAGCACCTCTCTGGGTCCTCCCAGCCCTGAGCCGGGTGCTGGTTCAGTCTGAGCGTCACGAACCTTTTAATAGAGAGTTTCTTTGTTGTTTTTTTTTAACACTGTTTTTATTTTTATTTTTTTTGCTGGTACTGAGCAAAGTTTAGTTGGAATTGGATGATTTTGGGGGAGGGGGGGGGATTTGTTTTGGGGAGGGGTGGTGTTGAACTCACCTGAACCCAACCCGACCTCCCTTCCCAGCGGGGATTCGAAGGCTCTGGTTTTAAAAATGTTCTTGTTTTAAAACATTTTCTTAGGGTGGGAGGGGGGGGGGGGGGATTTGTTTTGGGGAGGGGTGGTGTTGAACTCACCTGAACCCAACCCGACCTCCCTTCCCAGCGGGGATTCGAAGGCTCTGGTTTTAAAAATGTTCTTGTTTTAAAACATTTTCTTAGGGTGGGAGGGGGGGGGGGGGGATTTGTTTTGGGGAGGGGTGGTGTTGAACTCACCTGAACCCAACCCGACCTCCCTTCCCAGCGGGGATTCGAAGGCTCTGGTTTTAAAAATGTTCTTGTTTTAAAACATTTTCTTAGGGTGGGAGGGGGGGGGGGGGGATTTGTTTTGGGGAGGGGTGGTGTTGAACTCACCTGAACCCAACCCGACCTCCCTTCCCAGCGGGGATTCGAAGGCTCTGGTTTTAAAAATGTTCTTGTTTTAAAACATTTTCTTAGGGTGGGAGGGGGGGGGGGGGGATTTGTTTTGGGGAGGGGTGGTGTTGAACTCACCTGAACCCAACCCGACCTCCCTTCCCAGCGGGGATTCGAAGGCTCTGGTTTTAAAAATGTTCTTGTTTTAAAACATTTTCTTAGGGTGGGAGGGGGGGGGGGGGGATTTGTTTTGGGGAGGGGTGGTGTTGAACTCACCTGAACCCAACCCGACCTCCCTTCCCAGCGGGGATTCGAAGGCTCTGGTTTTAAAAATGTTCTTGTTTTAAAACATTTTCTTAGGGTGGGAGGGGGGGGGGGGGGATTTGTTTTGGGGAGGGGTGGTGTTGAACTCACCTGAACCCAACCCGACCTCCCTTCCCAGCGGGGATTCGAAGGCTCTGGTTTTAAAAATGTTCTTGTTTTAAAACATTTTCTTAGGGTGGGAGGGGGGGGGGGGGGATTTGTTTTGGGGAGGGGTGGTGTTGAACTCACCTGAACCCAACCCGACCTCCCTTCCCAGCGGGGATTCGAAGGCTCTGGTTTTAAAAATGTTCTTGTTTTAAAACATTTTCTTAGGGTGGGAGGGGGGGGGGGGGGATTTGTTTTGGGGAGGGGTGGTGTTGAACTCACCTGAACCCAACCCGACCTCCCTTCCCAGCGGGGATTCGAAGGCTCTGGTTTTAAAAATGTTCTTGTTTTAAAACATTTTCTTAGGGTGGGAGGGGGGGGGGGGGGATTTGTTTTGGGGAGGGGTGGTGTTGAACTCACCTGAACCCAACCCGACCTCCCTTCCCAGCGGGGATTCGAAGGCTCTGGTTTTAAAAATGTTCTTGTTTTAAAACATTTTCTTAGGGTGGGAGGGGGGGGGGGGGGATTTGTTTTGGGGAGGGGTGGTGTTGAACTCACCTGAACCCAACCCGACCTCCCTTCCCAGCGGGGATTCGAAGGCTCTGGTTTTAAAAATGTTCTTGTTTTAAAACATTTTCTTAGGGTGGGAGGGGGGGGGGGGGGATTTGTTTTGGGGAGGGGTGGTGTTGAACTCACCTGAACCCAACCCGACCTCCCTTCCCAGCGGGGATTCGAAGGCTCTGGTTTTAAAAATGTTCTTGTTTTAAAACATTTTCTTAGGGTGGGAGGGGGGGGGGGGGGGTTTGACCACGGTGTTTGAGTGGTTTTGAGGTGGTTTGGGTTTGGTTTCCTCCCCCTCCTTAACCCTGCAGAACTAGTGTGTAAAATAACCCCCCCCAAACCAACCGATAACAAAACACCCCGTGAACTCCCCCGGTCGCCCCCGACTTAGAATCGAGACAAGAAACAAGGTCAGTGTCCCCCACCCAGCAATAACCACGGGTGGGGGGAGTAGAGAGGACAAAGAGCACCTTGGAAGTGATTCCGGGTGCCCCTCAGACCTCCCCCCAAACCCCACCCCATCCCCTCAGTGATAACTCTTTTCTACTTGAGCAGCTGCTTCTCTTACTACCTCTTGTTCTGCCGAATCGAATTAACTCGGCTCCATTTTGCTGAGCCACATAACTGACCTTGGGCTGAGGAACAGGATCAAAGGATATTTTTGATAACAGGGCTAAAAAAAAAAGCAAAGAAACCCCCCCCCCAACAGGAAAAAAAACAACCCAACAACCCAGTTGAACCCATTTTACCCCCAGTCTTGTCCATTTTGTTCCCTTCTCCCCCAGCCCCTGTGGTGGAGGAAGAACCAGACACTTCCCCTCCTCTTTGGGGAGGGGGTTTTAACTTGAGCACTGCAATTTTTGCACAGATGATTGATGATGATGATTTTTTTTCTTCTTCTTTCTTCTTTTGGGTCTTCTTTTGTTTGTTTGTTTTGCCTTGTAACTGCAGTTCCCCAAACCCAGGCCCCCCCATCCTGGCCAGAACAAGGTTCACCTGGAAATAAACCCCACGAACCCCGGGGGTGATTTCCGAACGTTCCCGACGTTCCCTCTGGGTTTTCTAGGATTCTTAGGATTCTTTTTCACCTGTGGGTGGTTGTTGTTGATGTATTTTTTTTCAGAGGGCATCAAACTATGCAATCCCTTCCCAGGCTGATCCTGCCCATCCCTGGAAAAGGGATGAGAGAACCTGGCAGGGGAGGTTGGAAGTGCACTTAGCACTGGGCACTCACCCCAAGCCTTATCCTCACTGAGGTTCTAATTCTCCCATTTTTAACCCCAAAAAACCCCACCCTGGTTACACCCCAAATGAAGCTGAAATATTTCCAAACCAACCCAAGATCCTCATTTGGTTTTTTGGAGCTTTTTTTTTGCCCGTGGTGGGTTTTTTTTTCCCTGCAGAGCAGGGATGTTCTGGGTCCCCCCCAACAAGAGGTGACCCTGGTGGGGGGAAGGCAAAAGTTGAAGCTTCCCTGGTGATTCCTGAGGGGTTTTTTGGGGGGGAATTTCTCTCCATTTTGGTTGACTCCATCCTGCTGGAGGTCACTGTGGTGGGCACTGATTTTCAGAAGCTCTTTTGCTGGTGGTTTGTGGGCAGGAACATCTTGGATGTTCAACCAGGTTTTGGGGAGCTTGGTTTTCATCTTGGGAACGGGGCAGAATCTTATCTTAAAGGGGGGGGGGAACTGGGGAATGCTGGTGGTAGGTTCCCCATCTCTGCATCCTCCTGGAAGAAAATCATCCCAAATCCCACATCACCAGAGATGTTTTCACCCTTTCTGCACCTGAGGGTTTTGTGTTTTTTTTTGGAGGAAAAAGCCAATTGGGGTGATCATTTATGTTAATGAACCAAGTTGGATGGGATCCTGGAACCTCTCCCAGGACTGGGAGAGCCCAGGATGGGGATGCAAACCTGTCCCCATCCTCTGGGAGGGTTGTGGTTGAGGAGAAAAAGGGCAAAACTCCCCCAAAAGTTGCTCTTTTTGGTTTTGGGGGGGGAGGGGGAGGGTTGGACACCTCGACACCCCCAGCGACTGGGCAGGATCTTCGCTCCCGGGTTTTATTGGGGTTGGCAGAGTTTGTACCTTTTGGGTTTGAAACCCAAATGGAGGGGGGGGGAAAAAACAACCAAAAAACAAGCAAAATTGGGACTTCAGGCAAGGATGAAAACCCTGGGGTTGGTATTTTTTGGGGATGAAGGGCAGAGTTTTGACCCCAAGCTCAGTGGGGTCGCAGCCGCCGCCCGCGGTTCCTCCAGAACCAGGAAGGATTTTCCAGGGTGGTTTTTTTTTTTTTGTTTCCTTTATGGTGAAACTGGGGTTCCTTTTCTTTTCCTTCCTTTGTATTTTTTTCTTCTTTTTCCTCCTCTTTCAGGGATTTATTCAACCCAAACCATATTTATTGAACCACGATCTCCAGACCCACCAGGTTCCTCCTTCCTGAACCCACTCGATGCCTTTGGGGTGTTGGTGGGACCTGCTCTTTTCCTCCCCCTTGGGATTTAAAACAGGGGGAGAGGAGGGAGAAAAGTGACTCAAAACTCCAAAGCACCTTCCCCAGAGGACAAGCACCAAACATTCCCTCTGGGAGAGGTTTTTCTCCTCCCCTTAGAAGGGGAGGGAGAAGCTGCACCTTCATCCCAAGGTCTTCATTTTAAGTGCACTTAACTGGTGGGGTCAGGAAAAATGTTGCTGCCCCCAAGCCCTGGGTGCAGTGACAATGATCTTGGGAGAGGCTGAACTGGCAGCCAGAGGCTGAAAAAAACAAGACAAAACAACCACCCTTTTCATTTGGTCAAAAACCCAGTCGAATTGAGTCTCATTCCCCCAGCCCCTTGGTTGGGGGGGGGTGGGTTGAGCACTAAACCC
>NW_009953182.1:0-412 GCF_000747805.2 Chaetura pelagica | reverse complement strand
GGGCTGTGTTTGCAGCACCCAGGGGTGCTTGGACCCTTTTAACACCCCAGGAAAACTTTGGCAAAGGGGAAAGAGAATCCAGCTCCTCCTTGGTTCAGGGAGCAGCTCTGGTGCTTCTTTCCTCTCCCTCCCTTGGGAATTCCCCCCCAAGGGGCTCTGGGTGCCCCAACTTCCCTCCCTGGGGGCTGCTCTGCCCCTTCCCTCCCTCCAACCATTCACTTCCCCTTGGTTTCCTTCCCTGAGCACATTTTTCCTGGGAAATGGGGAAGTTTTCCTTCTCCTGAAGTCCCAAATTCAGGATTTAACTGAAAATCCAACCTTTCCCATCCCCGTTTTTTTGGTCCCTCCTCCCTGCTGCGTTTTGGGGGTTGTTTTTTTTTGGGGGGGGGGTTGGAAACAGGGATGGGGGGTA
>NW_009953181.1:19436-24654 GCF_000747805.2 Chaetura pelagica | reverse complement strand
TTTTTTTCATTTTCTGGGGCTTTTCCAAAAGGAAGGAGCAGGATTCAACCCCTCTTGAAGCTCCTCAGGAGCTTCTTGGGGTGTTTGTGGTGACCAGGAGAAAGGACCAGGTTGGGTGGGATGTTTCTTGGTGGGTTTTTGTGGCATTTTTAGGAGGAAAAAGGTGATTTTTCTCCAACTCTGGGATGTTCTAAATCCCTTTTTCTCCTTTCAGAACAAGCTCCAGAGCCACTTGGAGCCTCTGAAGAAGAAGTTGGACACAATAATGAAGCAAAAATCCCACGAGGAGGAGAAAATCACAGAGTTGAGGGTAAGAGGGTTTAATTCCAGGGTTTTTTCCCCAAAAAAAACCCACTCCAGGTCCTCAGAGGGAGGAGTTTGGGGGGGGGAGGGATTTTTGGGGAGCAGGGAAGTTCTTCCTGGTGGTTCTTGAGGTTCTTTGCTCCTTGGGATCAGGAAGGGGAGGTTGAACCCTGCTGGGTTTTGAGGTTAATTCAGGAGAATTTGGGGATGGATTTGGGGGAGAAGGAATGAATTTGGGGATGGATTTGGGGATGGGGATGGATTTGGGGGGAGAAGGGATCAATTTGGGGATGGATTTGAGGGAGAAGGGATGAATTTCAGGGAGAGGAGATGAATTTGGGATGGATTTGGGGGACAAGGGATCAATTTGGGGATGAATTTGGGATAGATTTGGGGGAGAAGGGATGAATTTGGGGATGGATTTGGGGGAGAGGGAATGAATTTGGGGATGGATTTGAAGGAGAAGGGATGAATTTGGGGATGGGGAAGAATCTGGGGGAGTGAGGATGAATTTAGGGGTGGATTTGGGGGAGAGGGGATGAATTTGGGGATGGGGATGGATTTGGGGATGAATTTGGGGAGAGGGAATGAATTTGGGGATGGATTTGAGGGAGAAGAGATGAATTTGGGGATGGGGAAGAATCTGGGGGTGTGAGGATGAATTTGGGAATGGATTTTGGGGGAGAAAGGATGAATTTCAGGGAGAGGGGATGAATTGTGGTCTCCTTATTTTTGGGGGTGTTTTGTTGGGTTTTTGGGGGGCATGGGAGGAGAAACATGAAGTTAAAAGGGCAGTTTTGGGGGTTTTATGACTGAAAATTGTGGTGTTTTCATTTTTGGGGGTGTTTTGTTGGTTTTTTAGAGGGGTGGGAGGAGAAACGTGAGGCAAAAAGACCAATTTTGGGGTTTTTATGGCTGAAAATTGTGTTTTTTTTCATTTTCTGGGGCTTTTCCAAAAGGAAGGAGCAGGATTCAACCCCTCTTGAAGCTCCTCAGGAGCTTCTTGGGGTGTTTGTGGTGACCAGGAGAAAGGACCAGGTTGGGTGGGATGTTTCTTGGTGGGTTTTTGTGGCATTTTTAGGAGGAAAAAGGTGATTTTTCTCCAACTCTGGGATGTTCTAAATCCCTTTTTCTCCTTTCAGAACAAGCTCCAGAGCCACTTGGAGCCCCTGAAGAAGAAGTTGGACACAATAATGAAGCAAAAATCCCACGAGGAGGAGAAAATCACAGAGTTGAGGGTAAGAGGGTTTAATTCCAGGGTTTTTTCCCCAAAAAAAACCCACTCCAGGTCCTCAGAGGGAGGAGTTTGGGGGGGGGAGGGATTTTTGGGGAGCAGGGAAGTTCTTCCTGGTGGTTCTTGAGGTTCTTTGCTCCTTGGGATCAGGAAGGGGAGGTTGGACCCTGCTGGGTTTTGAGGTTAATTCAGGAGAATTTGGGGATGGGGAAGAATTTGGGGATGGATTTGGGGGAGAAGGAATGAATTTGGGGATGGATTTGGGGATGGGGATGGATTTGGGGGGAGAAAGGATCAATTTGGGGATGGATTTGAGGGAGAAGGGATGAATTTCAGGGAGAGGAGATGAATTTGGGATGGATTTGGGGGAGAGGGGATGAATTTGGGGATGGATTTGGGGAGAGGGAATGAATTTGGGGATGGATTTGAAGGAGAAGGGATGAATTTGGGGATGGATTTGGGGGAGAGGGGATGAATTTGGGGGTGGGGAAGAATCTGGGGGAGTGAGGATGGATTTGGGGATGGATTTTGGGGGAGAAAGGATGAATTTGGGGATGGATTTGGGGAGAGGGGATGAATTTGGGGATGGATTTGGGGGAGAAGGGATGGATTTGGGGGAGAGGTGATGAATTTGGGGATGAATTTGGGGGAGGGGGGATGAATTTGGGGATGGGGAAGAATCTGGGAGAGTGAGGATGAATTTGGGGATGAATTTGGGGATGGATCTGGGGGAGAAGGAATGAATTTCAGGGATGGGGATGGATTTGGGGAGAGGGAATGAATTTGGGGATGAATTTGGGGTGAGGGGATGAATTTGGGGATGGATTTGGGGGAGAGGGGATGGATTTGAAGGAGAAGAGATGAATTTGGGGATGGATTTGAAAGACAAGGGATGAATTTGGGGATGGGAAAGAATCTGGAGGAATCTGAAGCTGCAGCTCCTTGTTTCCCTTCCTTCCCTGGCCGGGCAGGACAAGATGAAGCTGGAGATGAAGGAGCTGGAGTCAGACTTTGAGCTGCTCCACCAGTTCCTGATTGGGGAGCAGGTTCTGCTGCTGCACCAGCTGGAGGAACGTTATGAGACCCTCCTGGCCAGGCAGGGCAGCAACGTCAGGCAGCTGGAGGCCCAGGGAGCTGCCCTGGGGAGGCTCCATTTCCTTCTGATTTCCCCTCATTTCCTTCTGGCCTCCCCCATTTCCCTCTGGTTTCCCCCCCATTTCCTTCTGGTTTCCCCCCCATTTCCTTCTGGTTTCCCCCCCCATTTCCTTCTGGTCTCCCCCCATTTCCCTCTAGTTTCCCCCATTTCCCTCTAGTTTCCTTCTGGTCTCCCCCCCATTTCCTTCTGGTCTCCCCCCCATTTCCCTCTAGTTTCCCCCTCTAGTTTCCCCCCCATTTCCTTCTGGTTTCCCCCCCATTTCCCTCTGGTTTCCCCCCCATTTCCTTCTGGTTTCCCCCCCATTTCCTTCTGGTTTCCCCCCCCATTTCCTTCTGGTCTCCCCCCATTTCCCTCTAGTTTCCCCCATTTCCCTCTAGTTTCCTTCTGGTCTCCCCCCCATTTCCTTCTGGTCTCCCCCCCATTTCCCTCTAGTTTCCCCCTCTAGTTTCCCCCCCATTTCCTTCTGGTTTCCCCCCCATTTCCCTCTGGTTTCCCCCCCATTTCCCTCTGGTTTCCCCCCCATTTCCCTCTGGTTTCCCCCCCATTTCCCTCTGGTTTCCCCCCCATTTCCCTCTGGTTTCCCCCCCATTTCCCTCTGGTTTCCCCCCCATTTCCCTCTGGTTTCCCCCCCATTTCCCTCTGGTTTCCCCCCCATTTCCCTCTGGTTTCCCCCCCATTTCCCTCTGGTTTCCCCCCCATTTCCCTCTGGTTTCCCCCCCATTTCCCTCTGGTTTCCCCCCCATTTCCCTCTGGTTTCCCCCCCATTTCCCTCTGGTTTCCCCCCCATTTCCCTCTGGTTTCCCCCCCATTTCCCTCTGGTTTCCCCCCCATTTCCCTCTGGTTTCCCCCCCATTTCCCTCTGGTTTCCCCCCCATTTCCCTCTGGTTTCCCCCCCATTTCCCTCTGGTTTCCCCCCCATTTCCCTCTGGTTTCCCCCCCATTTCCCTCTGGTTTCCCCCCCATTTCCCTCTGGTTTCCCCCCCATTTCCCTCTGGTTTCCCCCCCATTTCCCTCTGGTTTCCCCCCCATTTCCCTCTGGTTTCCCCCCCATTTCCCTCTGGTTTCCCCCCCATTTCCCTCTGGTTTCCCCCCCATTTCCCTCTGGTTTCCCCCCCATTTCCCTCTGGTTTCCCCCCCATTTCCCTCTGGTTTCCCCCCCATTTCCCTCTGGTTTCCCCCCCATTTCCCTCTGGTTTCCCCCCCATTTCCCTCTGGTTTCCCCCCCATTTCCCTCTGGTTTCCCCCCCATTTCCCTCTGGTTTCCCCCCCATTTCCCTCTGGTTTCCCCCCCATTTCCCTCTGGTTTCCCCCCCATTTCCCTCTGGTTTCCCCCCCATTTCCCTCTGGTTTCCCCCCCAGATCTGGAGGGGGTTAGGTGGATCTGGAAGGGGTTGGGTGGATCTGGAAGGGGTTGGATGGATCTGGAAGGGGTTGGATGGGATCTGGAGGGGGTTGGATGGATCTGGGGGGGTTGGGTGGATCTTGGAGGAGGTTGGATGGATCTGGAAGGGGTTGGATGGATCTGGAGGGGGGTGGGTGGATCTGGAGATGGGTGGATGTGTCTGGAGGTTGGGTGGATCTGGAAGGGGTTGGATGGATCTGGAAGGGGTTGGATGGATCTTGGAGGGGGTTGGATGGATCTGGGGGGGGTTGGGTGGATCTGGAGATGGTTCTGGGGTGGGTTCAGTTCTTCCCACTAACCCTTTTTCCCTCTCCTGTTGTTTCCTCACTTCCCATTGGCTGCTCCAACCTCTCCAGGACATCAAAGGCACCTTCATCAGGTCAGTTGGCACCTCCAGAGCCAAGAACCCACCAGCAGCTTCTGGGGTGGAGGAACCAACTCCTTTTCCAGGGGTTGAGGACATGTTTGGGTGGGACCTTCTCCTTCACCACCCATGGGCTCCTGTTCCTTCTTCCTCTTCCTCACCACCCATGGGCTCCTCCTTCCTCCTTCCTCCATCCTTCTTCCTCCATCTTTCTTCCTCCATCCTCCTTCCTCCTCCTCCTCCTCCATCCTCCTTCCTCCTCCTCCTCCTCCAATCTCCTTCCTCCTCCTCCTCCATCTCCTTCCTCCTCCTCCTCCATCTCCTTCCTCCTCCTCCTCCATCTCCTTCCTCCTCCTCCTCCATCTCCTTCCTCCTCCTCCTCCATCTCCTTCCTCCTCCTCCTCCATCTCCTTCCTCCTCCTCCTCCATCTCCTTCCTCCTCCTCCTCCATCTCCTTCCTCCTCCTCCTCCATCTCCTTCCTCCTCCTCCTCCATCTCCTTCCTCCTCCTCCTCCATCTCCTTCCTCCTCCTCCTCCATCTCCTTCCTCCTCCTCCTCCATCTCCTTCCTCCTCCTCCTCTAGTTGCCCTCTTTCCTTCTATTTTTTTCCCCTTTCCTTCTATTTTTTCCCTTTTCCTTCTGCTTTCCCCCCCATTTCCTTCTGCTTTCCCCCCCATTTCCTTCTGCTTTCCCCCCCATTTCCTTCTGCTTTCCCCCCCATTTCCTTCTGCTTCCCCCCCCCTTTCCCCCTGCTTCCCC
>NW_009953181.1:12050-12680 GCF_000747805.2 Chaetura pelagica | reverse complement strand
AGGAGGAATTGGGGAAAAGAGGAGGGGAATTGGGGGGGAGAGGAGGGAAAATGGGGAGAAGGAGGAAGAAGTGGGGGGGGAAAGGAGGAGGGGAAGTGGGGAAGGAAGAGGAAATGGGGGAGGAAGGAAGGGGAAATGAGGGGGGGCGGTAGAGGGGAAATGGGGAGGAAGATGAGGAAATGGAGGAGGAAATGGGAAGAGAGGAGAGGAAATGGGGGCTGGAATGAGGGGAGGAAGTTGGGGGGAAGGAGGAGTGGAAATGAGGAAGGGAAGAGGAGGAAATAGAGGGGAAAATGACGTGGGGAAAGAGAGGAAATCCCAGTTTGGGGGGGGAGGGTTGAGAATTTGACGATTCGCGACGGGCGGAAAAAGACAAAACGACCCCAAAACTTGGGTCTCCCAGGAAAATCCCAGTTTGGGGGGGGAGGGTTGAGAATTTGACGATTCACGACGGGCGGAAAAGACAAAACGACCCCAAAACTTGGGTCTCCCAGGAGGGTGGGGGGAGGGGTGATGACGTCACCAGGCCTCTGACGTCATGGCCACGCCCCCTTTTACCCCCGGAGGGGGAAATGAGGTGGGGAAAGAGAGGAAATCCCATTTGGGGGGGGGGGGGGGGGGAGGTGACGA
>NW_009953181.1:4813-11983 GCF_000747805.2 Chaetura pelagica | reverse complement strand
GGGAAAGAGGAAATCCCACTTGAGGGGGGGAAGGGAAGGTCGAGAAGTCGACGATTCGCGGGGAAAAAAAACCCAATCTCAACATTTCGGTCTCGGGGAGGGTGGGGGGGAGGGGCGATGACGTCACCAGGCCTCTGACGTCATGGCCACGCCCCCTTCTCCTCTAGCTGACGTCACCCTGGACCCGGCCACCGCCCACCCCCGCCTCAGCCTCTCCCTGGACCGGCGCAGCGTGAGGCTCTCGGAGCGGCGCCCGGAGCCGCCGGAAAACCCCAAACGCGGCGACCTCGGGGGCGATTATTGCGTCCTGGGGGCCGAAGGTTTCACTTCCGGCCGCCATTACTGGGAGGTGGAAGTGGGAGGGAAGAGAGGTTGGGCCGTTGGGGCAGCCCGAGAAACGGGGAGGGGGAAGAAGGAGAAGAGCCCGGGGCCTCCAGAGAAGAGGGAGGTTTGGTGCGTTGGGACCAACGGGAAGAAGTACCAAGCGGTGACGGCGACGGAGCAAACGGCCTTGACCCCCAACGAGAGGCCCCGGCGTTTTGGGGTCTACCTGGACTATGAGAGGGGCCAACTGGGCTTCTACAACGCCGAGAGCATGAGCCACATCCACACCTTCAACGCCTCCTTCCACGAGAGGATCTTCCCCTTCTTCAGGATCTTGGCCAAGGGGACGCGCATCAAGATCTGCACCTGATGGTGGTTTCGGGGTGGCTGGGGTTGGGGGGGGTTTGTTTGGGGGGGCTCTGGAATCCTCCTGGATCTCAGGTTCTTGGGATCTGCTGCACTTGTTTTCTTGCACCTGCTTTTGCTCATCAGGCCTCCTCTTCATCCTCCTCTCCTGGGTCTACCTGGGTTTTCACCCGGTGGGAAGTTTGGAAGGGGGAAGGATCCACCTTGGAGGGTCCTTCTGGTTCCTTCTGCTCTGAGCTTCTCCCAGTTTATCCTGAAGCTTTTCTGGTGTCTTCTCCATCCGTGGTCGAGTTTTGAGGACTGGTTTGGTTGAGGAACATCTTGGCCAAGCCTTGAGGAACATCTTGGTTGAGGAACAACTCAGTTGAGGAACATCTCAACCAGGCCTTGAGGAACATCTTGCTTGAGTTCTGAGGAATGGTTTGGTTGAGGAACATCTTGACCAAGCCTTGAGGAACGTCTCTGAGGAACATCTCAACCAGGCTTTGAGGAACATCTTGGTTGAGGGAGCTTCTTGGCCAGGCCTTGAACATCTTGATTGAGGAACATCTTGGTTGAGGAACAGCTCAGTTGAGGAGCATCTTAACCAGGCTTTGAGGAACATCTTGGCCAAGCCTTGAGGAACATCTTGGTTGAGGAACATCTTGGTCAAGCCTTGAGGAACGTCTCTTCTGAGGAACATCTCAACCAGGCTTTGAGGAACATCTTGGTTGAGGAACCTCTTGGCCAAGGAGCTTCTTGGCCAGGCCTTGAACATCTTGATTGAGGAACATCTTGGCCAGGCCCTGAGGGACATCTCGGTCAAGGCTTGAGGGACATCTCAGCCAAGTTCTGAGGAACATCTCATTTGAGGAAGATCCTGGCCTGCCCTTGAGGAACATCTGAGCCCTTCTAGATGTTCCAGACTCAACCAAGACTTTGAGGAACATCTTGAGACTCAACCAACTTCGTTGTTGAGGAACATCTTGGCCAGGCCTTGAGGAACACCTGAACCTTTGCAGATGTTCGAGACTCAACCAAGACTTGGAGGAACATCAACCAACTTCATTGAGGAACATCTTGGCCAAGATGGAAGGAACATCTTGGCCAGGCCTTGAGGAACATCTCAAGGAACATCTCAAGGAACATCTCAGCTCTTTGGACACGAAGCTCAAGCTCCCCCCAGGATGTGAGGAAGCACTTTTGGCTTCTGGACACCTCCCACCATCATCATCATCATTCCCAAACCTCTTCCATCTCCCACCCCAGTGACTCCCAGATGGTGGCAACTCTTGGGAACTTCTCCTCCTTCATGGTTGGACCCAAACCCACCTCAACCCACCATCTTCTCCTTCCCCCCCCCCCGCCATTTTGTGGGAGGTTTTGGCTCCTCCCCCTTCCTCATTCCCACTGGTTTGGGGACCTGGCACTTTAACTGGGACCCGTGGCCACGTGTGTCCCCTCCCCCCACCCCCAGCTCCCTGGTGGTTTTTTTGGGGGGGGGAGAAAGTGCAAATATTTATTAATTAGTCTTTAATTAATTAATTTGGGATCATTAGGGAATTTCCAGCTGGATCCTCTTCCCCTCCCCCCCCCCCCAAAAAAAAGAGACTTTGCATTGTTTCGGGCCCTTCCCCTCCCCCCACGTTGGTCTTGACGGAGCGAGTTTGAAAAATTATTTTTTGGGGTAAAAAAAGAGGGAAAAAGGCAATTTAAAGAGATTTAAAAATACCCGAAAAAGGGGGAAAAAAGGAAATTTTAGTTTTATGAAAACGAGGAGTTAAAAAAAATTCAATAAAGGATGAAAAACAAGAAAAAGCAGCCAAAAAAAAAAGGAGAAAACGGAAAATTCGGAGTCGTTGGTTTGTTGAGGCCCTTGGGGGGAGGGGCTGGGAGGGAGTTAATTGGGGTTAATTAATGATGAGGGTGGGGGGTGATTAATTAATGAATGGGGTGGTGTTAATGGTGTGATGTTGATGTTGGGGTTGGTGGGGTCTCCAAGTCCCTCGTTGAGCAGGAGGTTGGAGAACATGAACCTCCAAGAGCCTCATGACCCAGAAGGTTGGAGATCAAGTTCCAGGTTCTTGACCCAAAAGGTTGAGGAACATCAACCTCCAAGTCCTTGGTTGACCCAGAAGATCAACCTCCAAGTCCTTCATGGACCCAGAAGGTTGGAGATCAATCTCCAAGACCCTCCTTCTCCAGGAGGTTGGAGAAGATCAATCCCTCATGACCCAGAAGGTTGGAGATCAACCTCTCAAGTCTTTCCTTGACTTGAGGAACGTCAACCTCCAAGAAGGTTGACCCAGAAGATCAACCTCCAAGTCCTTCATGGACCCAGAAGGTTGGAGATCAATCTCCAAGACCCTCCTTATCCAGGAGGTTGGAGAAGATCAATCTGCAATCCCTCATGACCCAGAAGGTTGGAGAAGATCCACCTCAAAATGCTTCATGGGCCCAGAAGGTTAGAGAAGATCGACCTCCAAGTCCTTGACCCAAAAGGTTGAGGAACATCAACCTCCAAGTCCTTTGTTGACCCAGAAGATCAACCTCCAAGTCCTTCATGGACCCAGAAGGTTAAAGATCAATCCCTCGTGGCCCAGAAGGTTGGAGATCAAGCTCCAAGTCCTTCCTTGACCCAGAAGGTTGAGGAACTTCAACCTCCAAGTCCTTTGTTGACCCAGATCAACCTCCAAGTCCATCATGGACCCAGAATGTTGGAGAACATCAATCCCTCATGACCCAGAAGGTTGGAGAAGATCAAGCTCCAAGTCCTTCCTTGACCCAGAAGGTTGAGGAACATCAACCTCCAAGTCCATCATGGACCCAGAAGATCAACCTCTCAAGTCTTTCCTTGACCCAAAAGGTTGAGGAACATCAACCTCCAAGTCCTTCCTTGACCCAGAAGGTTAAAGATCAATCCCTCATGACCCAGAAGGTTGGAGATTGACCTCTCAAGTCTTTCCTTGACCCAGAATGTTGAGGAACATCAACCTCCAAGTCCTTTGTTGACCCAGAAGGTTGGAGAAGATCGACCCCCCCAAGACCCTCCTTATCCAGGAGGCTGGAGAAGATCAATCCCTCATGACCCAGAAGGTTGAAGATCAATCTCTCAAGTCTTTCCTTGACCCAAAAGGTTGAGGAACATCAACCTCAAAGTCCTTTGTTGACCCAGAAGATCAAACTCCCAAGTCCTTCACGGACCCAGAAGGTTGGAGAAGATCAACCTCCAAGTCCTTGACCCAAAAGGTTGAGGAACATCAACCTCTCAAGTCTTTCCTTGACCCAAAAGGTTGAGGAACATCAACCTCCAAGTCCTTCCTTGACCCAGAAGACCAACCTCCAAGTCCTTCATGGACCCAGAAGGTTGGAGAACATCAACTTTTGAGTCCCTCATGACCCAGAACATCCTCCCAAGTCCCTCCTCCTGATCCACAACGACCTCCCCCCCCCATTCTCCTCCATGCTGAGTCTCTCCTGGTTGTCCCTGTCCCACCACGAAGGTGTGAGAACAACCTCAGGTGGGACACAAACCCCTCCCACACCCTCCAGAGACCTTGAGTTTGATCTTCACCTGCATCCAAGCTGGAGGAAACTCCCAAGCCCAGAAGTTCCATAGACCTGGGGATGCCCCAGGGATGGACACGAGTTCCATAAAACTCTTTTATTGATGGGGTTTTTTGGTACATGGAAAAAGTTTGGTGGCTTCTCCTTGTTGGGTCTTCAACGGGTGCCAATGGTCACCTGCCACACCCTGACCAGGTTGTCCGTGTACCCCGCGAACAGGGTCTGTGGGAAGAGGTGGAGATGGGGTTGGAGATGAGGTGGGAAGGGGTGGAGGTGGTGGGAAGGGGTGGAGATGGGGTTGGAGATGGTAGAGGTGGAGATGAGGTGGGAAGAGGTGGAGGTGGTGGGAAGGGGTGGAGATGGGGTTGGAGATGGGGTTGGAGATGGTAGAGGTGGAGATGAGGTGGGAAGAGGGGGAGATGGTGGGAAGAGGGGGAGATGGTGGGAAGAGGGGGAGATGGTGGGAAGAGGGGGAGATGGAAGGGTTGGAGATGGAAGGGTTGGAGATGGAAGGGTTGGAGATGGAAGGGTTGGAGATGGAAGGGTTGGAGATGGAAGGGTTGGAGATGGAAGGGTTGGAGATGGAAGGGTTGGAGATGGAAGGGTTGGAGATGGAAGGGTTGGAGATGGAAGGGTTGGAGATGGAAGGGTTGGAGATGAGGTAAGAAGAGGAGGAGATGGGGTTGGAGATGAGGTGGGAAGAGGGAGATGCAAGGGTTGGAGATGGTAGAGATGGAGATGAGGTGGGAAGAGGTGGAGATGGAAGTGAAGATGGTTGGAAGAAGTGGAAATGGAAGAGGTGAAGATGGTTGGAAGAGGAGGAGATGGGGTTGGAGATGGGGTGGGAAGAGGTGGAGATGGAAGGGTTGGAGATGATGGGAAGGGGTGGAGATGGAGGGAAGGGGTGGAGATGGAAGAGGAGATGGTGGGAGGAGGAGATGAGGTTGGAGATGGGGTGGGAAGAGGGAGATGGAAGAAGTGGAAATGGTTGGAAGAGGAGATGGTGGGAAGAGGTGGAGATGGAAGGGTTGGAGAGGTGGAGAGGGAGGGGGTGGGATGGAAGGGGGGGAAGAGGAGGAGATGAGGGGGGAAGAGGGGGAGATGGAAGGGTTGGGATGGAAGGGTGGGAAGAGGGGGAGATGGAAGAGGGGAAGATGGTGGGAAGAGGTGGAGATGGGGGTGGAGATGGTAGAGATGGAGATGAGGTAAGAAGAGGTGGAGATGGGGTTGGAGATGAGGTGGGAAGGGGTGGAGATGGTGGGAAGAGGGAGATGGGGTGGGAAGAGTGGAGATGGGAAGGGTTGGAGATGATGGGAAGGGGTGGAGATGGAGGGAAGAGGTGGAGATGGTGGGAAGGGGTGGAGATGGAAGAGGAGATGGTGGGAGGAGGAGATGAGGTTGGAGATGGGGTGGGAAGAGGGAGATGGAAGAAGTGGAAATGGTTGGAAGAGGTGGAGATGGAAGGGTGGGAAGAGGTGGAGATGGAAGAAGTGGAAATGGTTGAAAGAGGTGGAGATGGAAGGGTGGGAAGAGGTGGAGATGGTGGGAAGAGGGGGAGGTGGTGTGAAGAGGGGGAGGTGGGGTTGGAGATGGGGTGGGAAGAGGTGGAGATGGAAGAGGGGGAAATGGGGTGGGAAGAGGTGGAGAAACCACCCGGTGGGACCTCAGGGGAAGGGGCCTCAGGGGTCCCAAAGCACCAGCAGAGCTGGGTGTTGGGGGAGGTGGAGGGAGGAGAAGACCTTGGAGGGGTTGGGAAGGACCTTGGGTTGGGAAGGACCTTGGAGGGGTTGGGAAGAGGCCTCCAAGGTTGGGAAGGACCTTGGAGGGGTTGGGAAGGTCCTTGAAGGGTTGGCAAGGACCTGGGAGGGGTTGGGAAGGACCTTGGAGGATTGGGAAGAGGCCCCTAAGGTTGGGAAGGTCCTTGGAGAGGTTGGGAAGGTCCTTGGAGGGGTTGTGAAGGACCTTGGAGGGGTTGGGAAGGACTTTGGAGGGCTTGGGAAGGACCTTGGAGGGGTTGGGAAGGACCTTGGAGGGGTTGGGAAGGACCTTGGAGGGGTTGGGAAGAGGCCTCCAAGGTTGGGAAGGACCTTGGAGGGGTTGGGAAGGTCCTTGAAGGGTTGGCAAGGACCTGGGAGGGGTTGGGAAGGACCTTGGAGGATTGGGAAGAGGCCCCTAAGGTTGGGAAGGTCCTTGGAGAGGTTGGGAAGGTCCTTGGAGGGGTTGTGAAGGACCTTGGAGGGGTTGGGAAGGACTTTGGAGGGGTTGGGAAGAGGCCCCCAAGGTTGGGAAGGACCCAAGGGACTTGTTGGCTTTGCTGGCAGAGGTGGCTCCAGGAAGGGACAGGGGTGACTTCCTGGTCCCCTTCTGCTCCAAGAAGCTTCCCAAGGGCTGGAATGGGTGGGATGGGGACGTGGGGTTGGGTCTCACCTGCCCATCAGCAGACCAGGCCAAGGAGGTGCACTGGGGAGGTTCAGCTTTGCTGCTGGTGCTGATCACCTCCTGCTTCAGCTCGTCCACGATGATCTTCCCTTCCAGGTCCTGCAGAAGAGAAGAACCTTGAGAAGGAACCTTGGGGAGGAACCTTGGGGAGGAACCTTAGGGAGGAACCATGAGAAGGAATCCTGGGGAGGAACCTTGGGGAGGAACTTTGAGGAGGAACCTTGAGAAGGAACCTGGGGGAGGAACCTTGAGAAGGAACCTTGGGGAGGAACCTGGGGGAGGAACCTTGGGGAGGAACCTGGGGGAGGAACCTTGAGAAGGAACCTTGAGAGGGAACCTTGAGGAGGAACTTTGAGGAGGAACCTTGAGGAGGAACCTTGAGGAGGAACCTTGAGGAGGAACCTTGAGGAGGAACCTTGAGGAGGAACCTTGAGGAGGAACCTTGAGGAGGAACCTTGAGGAGGAACCTTGAGGAGGAACCTTGAGGAGGAACCT
>NW_009953181.1:0-4721 GCF_000747805.2 Chaetura pelagica | reverse complement strand
GGAACCTTATGGAGGGACCTTGAGGAGGAACTTTGGGGAGGAACCTGGGGGAGGAACCTTGAGGAGGAACCTTGAGGAGGAACCTGGGGGAGGAACCTGGGAAAGGAATCTTGAGGAGGAACCTGTGGGAGGAACCTGTGGGAGGAACCTTGAGAAGGAACCTTGGGGAGGAACCATGAGAAGGAACCTTGAGAAGGAACCTGGGGGAGGAACCTTGAGAAGGAACCCTGAGAAGGAACCTTGGGGAGGAACCTTGAGAAGGAACCTTGGGGAGGAACCTGGGGGAGGAACCTGGGGGAGGAAACTTGGGGAGGGACCTTGAACCCCAAAGGTTGGAGATGGAGCCCAAGGGACGCTCAGAAACAGCCTCTGGATCTTCCACATGGAAACAACTCAGATGGCATCAAGGTTTCATCATGGCGTGGGGGCACCACAAGCCCCCTGGGCCAGGGGGTGATGTCACCAGGGGGTGATGTCACCAGGGGGTGATGTCACCAGGGGGTGACATCACAGGTGAGGTCACCCCACCCAAGGAAAAGCTCCTCCCAAGACCCACGGGCAGGATCTGGGCCACCAAGGTGGCTCCAAACCCAACGACTTGGGAAGGGTCTGGGTCTTCTGGGGGAACCTGGACCCAGATGAAGAAGGTTGGGGTGACCAGGTGAGAAGGCTGGGGTGACCAGGTGAGAAAGTTGGGGTGAGAAGATTGGGGTGCCCAGGTGAGAGGGTTGGGGTGCCCGGGTGAGAAAGTTGGGGTGAGAAGATTGGGGTGCCCAGGTGAGAGGGTTGGGGTGACCAGGTGAGAAGGTTGGGGTGAGAAAGTTGGGGTGCCCAGGTGAAAAGGTTGGGGTGACCAGATGGAGAAGGTTGGGGTGCCCAGGTGAGAAGGTTGGGGTGAGAAGGTTGGGGTGCCCAGGTGAGAAGGTTGGGGTGAGAAGGTTGGGGTGCCCAGGTGAGAAGGTTGGGGTGACCAGATGGAGAAGGTTGGGGTGCCCAGGTGAGAGGATTGGGGTGACCAGATGGAGAAGGTTGGGGTGAGAAGGATGGGGTGACCAGGTGGAGAAGGAAGGTTGGAGTGCCCAGGTGAGAAGGTTGGGGTGACCAGGTGGAGAAGGAAGGTTGGGGTGCCCAGGTGAGAAGGTTGGGGTGCCCAGGTGAGGTTGGGGTGCCCAGGTGACCCACCCAGATCTTGATGCTGGGCCCGGTGGCCGCGCAGAGCCAGTAGCGGTTGGGGCTGAAGCACAGGGCGTTGATGATGTCACCTCCATCCAGAGTGTAGAGATGTTTCCCCTCGTTCAGGTCCCACAACATGGCCTGACCATCCTGAGGAGCAAGGAGAAGACCTTGGAGCAAAACAACTCCAGCTCGGACATCCCTCTGAAGCTCTTCTGCCCCAAAAAAGTCCTGTTCTCCACCCAAAAAAGGTCCCTTCCCACCCCAACCATGGGATGACTTGACCAGATTCCCTGAGAAACATCCCAAGAAAACCCCTCAAGGCTTGAGAAGCTCCAGGAGATCCTTGGATGTTGGTCAACATCTCCTTGGATGTTGGTCAACACCTCCTTGGATGTTGGTCAACATCTCCGTGGATGTTGGTCAACATCTCCTTGGATGTAGGTCAACATCTCCTTGCATGTTGGTCAACATCTCCTCCTTGATCATTCATCACCACCTCCCTGATCTATCCCTCCACACCAAGCCCAGGTAGATCCATGGGGGTGGTTCCCACCAGGATGAAGGTCTGGAAAGTTGGGAATGAGGTGGGAAGAGGTGGTGGGACACCACGTGACACGTCACCTTGCCCCCAGAAGCACAGAGGGAACCATCAGGAGACACAGTCACCGTGTTCAGGTAACCTGTGTGGCCAATGTGGTTGGTCTTCAACTTGCAGTTGGCCAAGTTCCAAACCTGAGAAGACCAGAAAATAAGGATTAAAACCCCAAAAAAGCCACCATTTTTTTGAGGTGGCCAGAACCTCGAGGAGAAGAAGGTGGGTCCCCATCTCACCTTGACCAACTTGTCCCACCCGCAGGACACGATGATGGGGTTGCTGCTGTTGGGGGAGAAACGGACACAGGAGACCCACTCCGAGTGACTCTCATCCTGGAGAAGAGGAATCCCAAGGTGAGGAACCATGTTGGGATCATCCCAACCTTGTCCCAAGAGGGTTGGAACCTTCCACCTCCACCCTCAGCATTGCAGGACTTTGACCTCAAACCTCTTCCCTCAGGGAGAGGTCGGTGACGTCGTCGTGCTCGTCATCATCGGGAAGCCCCAAATCGGGTGGAAAAGGCCCCAAATCCACCTCCCAGGAGGTTCCTTTCCCTCCTGGAGGTGGGTGATGGAAGCCCACCTTGCTCCTGGAGCTCACCTGCACCGTGTACTTGCAGACCCCCAAGGTGTTCCAGAGCTTGATGGTTTTGTCCCGGGACCCCGACACGATTTGCCGGTTGTCGGAGGAGAAGGCGACGCTCAAAACGTCCTTGGTGTGGCCCACGAAGCGGCGGGTGGTGGTGCCCCTGGGGGGGGAGGGGGCATTTCCCACCAAGATCCCCTCTAATCCCATCAAGTCCCATCAAAATCCCATCAAGTTCCATCGAGATCCCATCAAAATCCCACCAAATCCCAAAAAATCCCACCAAATCCCATCAAAATCGCACCAAAATCCCAAGAAATCCCATCAAATCCCATCAAAATCCCATCAAAACCCCAAGAAATCCCACCAAGATCCCACCAAACCCCATCAAAATCCCACCAAGTCCCATCAAGATCCCATCAAAAGCCATCAAAATCCTACCAAAATCCATCAAAATCCCATCAAAACCCCAAAAAATCCCACCAAGATCCCACCAAATCCCATCAAAATCCCACCAAATCACATCAAAATCCCACCAAATCGCATCAAAATCGCAGTAAATCCCATCAAAATCCCAAGAAATCCCATCAAATCCCATCAAAACCCTAAGAAATCCCACCAGGATCCCACCAAGTTCCATCAAGATCCCATCAAAACTTCTCAAATCCCATCAAAATCCATCAAAACCTCAAGAAATCCCACCAAGATCCCACTAAATCCCATCAAGATTTCACCAAAATCCCATCAAGATCCCATCAAAACCCACCAACATCCTACCAAGTCCCACCAGGATCCCACCAAGATCCCACCAAGCCCCAACACATCCCAACATCGCGTCGACTCATCGACACGACCCAAAATGGCGCCGGCGGGATGAAAACCCCCCAAAAACGGTTGAGTTGGTTGGTCTCTTCTTCAACACTGAGGTCATTGATGACCTCATCAACCCTCTAAATGCCACCAAATCCCATAAAAATTCCATCAAGACCCCAGCAAACCCCATCAAGATCCCACCAAACCCCAACACATCCCAACGTCACATCGACTCATCGACACGACCCAAAATGGCGCCGGCGGGATGAAAACCCCCCAAAAAAGGTTGAGTTGGTTGGTCTCTTCTTCAACACTGAGGTCATTGATGACCTCATCAACCCTCTAAATGCCACCAAATCCCATAAAAATTCCATCAAGACCCCAGCAAACCCCATCAAGATCCCACCAAACCCCAACACATCCCAACGTCACATCGACTCATCGACACGACCCAAAATGGCGCCGGCGGGATGAAAACCCCCCAAAAAAGGTTGAGTTGGTTGGTCTCTTCTTCAACACTGAGGTCATTGATGACCTCATCAACCCTCTAAATGCCACCAAATCCCATAAAAATTCCATCAAGACCCCAGCAAACCCCATCAAGATCCCACCAAACCCCAACACATCCCAACGTCACATCGACTCATCGACACGACCCAAAATGGCGCCGGCGGGATGAAAACCCCCCAAAAAAGGTTGAGTTGGTTGGTCTCTTCTTCAACACTGAGGTCATTGATGACCTCCTCAACCTCCCCAGCCCTTCCCAGGCTCACGTGGTGAGATCCCAGAGGCGCAAGGTTCCGTCCCAGGAGCCCGAGAGGGCGAATTGGCCGTCGGAGGAGATGACGACGTCGCTGACGAAGTGGGAGTGGCCGCGCAAGGCCCGTTGGGGGATCCCGTAGTTGGTCTCATCCCGGGTCAGTTTCCACATGATGATGGTTTTGTCTGGGGGGGCAGAAGGCAATGGGGGGTCACCCCTCAAGGTTGGGGTCACCCCCTCAAGGTTGGGGTCACCCCTCAAAGTTGGGTCACCCCTCAAGGTGGGGTCTTGGGGTCACTCCTCAAAATTGGGGTCACCCCTCGAGGTTGGGGTCACCCCTCGAGGATGGGATCCCCCTTCAATGTGGGGGTCACCCCTCAAGATTGGGGTCACCCCTCGAGATTGGGGTCACTCCTCAAAATTGGGGTCACCCCTCGAGGTTGGGGTCACCCCTCGAGGATGGGATCCCCCTTCAATGTGGGGGTCACCCCTCAAGATTGGGGTCACCCCTCGAGATTGGGGTCACTCCTCAAAATTGGGGTCACCCCTCGAGGTTGGGGTCACCCCTCGAGGTTGGGGTCACCCCTCGAGGATGGGTCACGCCTCACGGTTGGGATCCCCCTTCAATGTGGGGGTCACCCCTCAAGGTTGGGGTCACCCCTCAAAGTTGGGGTCACCCCTCAAAGTTGGGGGTCACCCCTCAAGGTTGGGTCCCCCCTCAAAGTTGGGGTCACCCCTCAAGGTGGGGTCTCTGCTCTTTTGGGGGGGTCTTTTCTGGTCTTCCCCCCTCCA
>NW_009953180.1:260986-268089 GCF_000747805.2 Chaetura pelagica | reverse complement strand
GCTGTGGCTGGTGCTCTGCCTTAACAGCAAAATTCAACAATTTAAGATGTACAGGGAGGCTCCCGAAACCAGGGAAGCCCATGGGAGATTGGAGAGACTGAGAAGACCTCAGCAGGTCTTTCAAGACAGAGTCACGTGGCAGGGAGCATGGCCATGACAACTGCGCAGCATTTAAACACAGCTGTACCCGGAGGCTCCCTCAGATCACAAGGAGAGCGAACAGAGGCAGCGATAACCACCACAGGGACCAGCGTGATAAGGCCATGTGGGCAAGAGTGAGAGGAGGCACTGGGGAGAGCTCAGCAGGCAAGGCAGAGTGAAAGATGGTCTCCACTTGTTTGAAAGCCTCAGTTAAAAGCAATGTTGGAACCCAAGTTGATCTGCCTCAGAGGCTTTCAGTTGTCCATGTGGTGGGCAGCATGGAGTGTCTGAGTCTGTCACTCTTGCAGGACGACAGTAAAGACAACATCTGTGTGCTCTGCAACCAGGGAAAGAATTTGTGTAGCCTGGTTGCTGAGCTTAAACATGAAGTAGACAGGTTAAGGACCATATTGGAATGTGAAAGGGAAATAGACTGGTGAAGCTGCACCCTGCCATGATTAAGGAAAAGACAGCAGATGGTAGTTTCACAAGAGACAGAAGATCCTCAGCCCTCTTGTCACCAAGAGGAGGTATGGGAAGTAGAAGAGGCTGGGGGGGAATGGAAGCAGGTCCCTGCTAGGGGTAGCAGAAGAGTTCTTAGCGGACCATCCTCACTTTTCCAGGTGCCCTTACAGAACAGATACAGGTCTCTGTAGATAGAGTGCCAGTCAAACAACGGTGCTGAAGCAGTCCCATCCAGGAAGCTGCTGAAGCAGCCAGCTCAATGCAATAGGACTGCTTCTAAGAAGTTCCCAAAGCAATCAGCTCCTCAGATTAAAACTGCTTCTGAGACAAGCAAGAGGAGGGTGATAGTCATAGGTAATAACATTCGCAGAGGAACTGAAGGTCCCGTATGACACTCAGAGCACAGGGAAATGTTTCCTCCCTGGAGTCAGGGTAAGGGACATAACCAGGAAACTTCCTGATCTGATATGGTCCTCAGACTATTATCCTCTTTTGATCTTTCAGGTAGGTAGTGATGAGGCAGAGAAAAGAGGTCTGAAAGTAATAAAGATTTTAGGGCATTGGGACGGCTGGTCAAAAGCTCTAGTGCACAAGTTGTGTTCTCTGTCCCTCCAGTCATGGGAAATTATGAGTGGGTTAACAAGAAGAACCACAAGATCAATGTCTGGCTCCAAAACTGGTGCTACCAGCAGGACTACGGGTTTTTTGATTATGGTTTGGTTTACAAGAAACCATGTATGCTGACATTGAATGAAAACACCCTGTCCCACTAGGGGAAAAGGGTACTAGGGCAGGAATTAGAGGAAATCATTGATAGGGCTTTAAACTAGGTTGGAAGGGGGTGGGGGATAAAGCCTAGAGTGGTGTGGTGGTCAGGTCAGCTACTGAAGGCTGAGCTGAAGGCTCAGCTTAAATGCTTTTATACAAATGCACACAGCATGGGGAATAAACAGTAGGAATTGGAGATGAGAATGAGCCTGCAGAGCTATGATCTCATTGGCATCACTGAGACCTGGTGGGATGGCTCCTGTGATTGAAGTGTCAGAATGGAGGGTTACAAACTCTTTAGGAAGGACAGACAGAGGAGACGGGGTGGGGGTGTTGTCCTATATGTCAAAGTCTAGCTGGAGTGCATGGAGCTCTCCCTGGGGACAGATGAGGAGTCAACAGGAAGCTTATGGGTTAAGATTAAGGGGAAGAAAGGCCAAGGTGACATCATGGTGAGGGTTTGCTATAGGTTACCTGAGTGAAAGGACAATATAGATGAGGCACTATATAGACAGATAGGAGCAGCTTCACATTCACAAGCCATGGTCCTCATGTGAGACTTCAACCACCCAGACATCTGTTGGGAGAACAACTCCGCTAAACACAAAAAATCCAGGAGATTCCTAGAGTGCAAGGATTCCTTTTCCAAATAATTGAGGAACCAACAAAGAGAGGTGCTATGCTGGATCTTGTCCCCACCAACAACAAAAGGTTGGTGAGGGATGTTAAGCTCAAGGACAGCCAGGTTGTAGTGGCCACAAACTGGAGGAGTTCAAGATCCTTAGGGCAGCAAGGAGGGCTCACAGCATGCTTGCCACCCGTGATTTCAGAAGGGCAGATTTCAGCCTCTTCACGGATCTCCTCACAAGTGTCTTGGGATAACATCCTGGAGGGTAGAGAGGGCCACGAAAGCTGGCTGATATTTAAGGATCACCTTCTCTAGGCCCAAGTGTGTTGCATCCCAACTAAAAGGAAGTCAAGTAGAAACTCCAAGAGGCTGACATGGATGAGTAAGCAGCTCCTAGAAAAGCTCAAATGTCAGAAGGAAGCATACAGGGGGTGGACGTTAGGGCAGGTATCCTGGGAGGATAAAAGAGGGGTTAACTGAGAAGCTAGGGATAATGTGAGGAAAGCCAAATCCCTGCTAGAATTAAATCTCACCAGGGATGTTAAGAACAACAAGAAAAGCTTATTTAAGTATGTTAGGGAGAAAAGAACAACAAAGGAGACCGTAGGCCCTCTCCTGAAGGAAATGGGCGAGGTAGGAACACAAGATATTGAGAAGGCTGAGGTCCTCAATGACTTCCTTGCTTCAGTCTTCTCTGGCAAGTGCTCCAACCTCAACACAAAGGCCACAGAAGGTGAAAGCAGGGACTGGGAGAATGAATTACCCCCCCCACCGTAGGTGTATAGCAGGTTTGTGACCATCTAAAGAACCTGAAGGTGTATTAATCTATGGGACTTGATGGGATTCACCCACAGGTCCTGAGGGAGCTGGTGGATGAAATTGCTAACCCTCCATCCATCATATTTGAGGGGTCATGGTGGCCTGGTGAGGTTCCCGCTGATTGGAAAAAAGGGGAATGTAGCTCCTATTGTTAAAAAGGGGAAAGAAGGAAGACCCAGGGAACTACAGGCCGGTCAGTCTCACCTCTGTGCCCGGCAAAGTCATGGAGCAGATCCTCCTGCAAACCTGCTAAGGCACACGTAAAATAAAGAGGTTATTGGTGACAGCCAACAGGGCTTCACTAAGGGCAGGCCATGCCTGACCAATCTGGTGGCCTTCTACAACAGGCTACAGGGATGGAGGACGGTGGCAGAGCAACTGATGTCACTTACCTGGGTTTGTGTAAGACATTAAACACTGTCCCACATGACATCCTGGTCTCCAAACTGACAAGGCATGGATTTCACAGATGGACCACTTGGTGCATAAGAAACTGGCTGGGTGTCTGCACCCGGAGAGTAGTTGTCAGTGGCTCAATGTCCAAATGGAGGCAGGTGACGAGTGGTGTCCCTCAGGGGTCAGCACTGGGACCAGTGCTGCTTAACATCATTGTTGGAGACATGGACAGTGATATGGAGCATACCCTCAGCAAGTCTGCAAATGATACCAAGCTGTGTGGTGTGGATGACACCCAAGAGGGAAGGGAAGCCTTTCAGAGGGACCTTGACAGTCTGGAGACGTGGGCCAGTGCCAACCTCATCAAGTTCAACAAGGCCAAGCGCAAGGTCCTGCACCTGGGTCAGCACAACCCCAGGCACAAATACAGGCTGGGGGAAGAATCAGAATGGCTGGAGAGCAGTCCTGAGGAGGAGGACTTCAGGGTGGTAGTTGATGAGAAGCTCGACATGAGCCGCTAGTGTGTGCTGGAGCCCAGAGAGCCAGTTGTGTCCTGGGCTGCATCAAAAGAAGTGTGGCCAGCTGAGCCAGGGAGGTGATTCTGCCCCTCTGCTCTGCTCTGGCCTGTCCACACCTGGAATACTGAGTACAGTTCTGGTGCCCTCAGCACAAGAAAGATACAGACCTGCCAAAGAGGGTCTAGAGAAGGGCCACCAAGGTGATCAAAGGCCTGGAGCACCTCTGCTATGGAGAAAGGCTGAGAGAGTTGGGGCTCTTCAGCCTAGAGAAGAGAAGGCTCCAAGGAGACCTTATAGTGGTCTTCCAGGACTTGAAAGGGACCTACAGGAAAGCTGGGGAGGGGCTTTTCATCAGAGAAGATCGTGATAGCACCAGGGGTAATCGTTTTAAACTGAGAGAGGGCAGACTTAGGTCAGATATTAGGAAGAAATTCTTCACTCTAAGGGTAATGAGTAACTGGAATGGGTTGCCCAGGGAAGCTGTTGATGCCTCATGCCTGGAGTTTTTTAAGGCCAGGTTGGATGAGGTTTTGTGCAACCTGTTCTAGTGGTAGGGTTCCCTGCTCATGGCAGGAGGGTTGGAACTTGATGATCTTTCAGGTCTCTTCCAACCTTAATGATTCTGTGATTCTATATTTCTATGAAACAAGCCCCCAGACAATAGCTAATTATATTTTGCATTACTTCAGTATAACAAAACAAACAAAACAAAACAAACAATCAAGTAAAAAACCCACACACAAAAAAACCCCAACAAAGCACTAAGAAGTTTTTTGTACTGCTTGTTGAGAAAGTGATTTTTTTTCCCCTCAGATTATAAATCTTTCAAGAGACTCATGATATTTATGACCCTTGCACTTCTGAACTATGTCAAGGGAGCCAATTAATAGCAATTGTGTTGATGGCTTGAGTGATGTTAATTGTTTTCTATGAGATGTACTGAGATCTTGCTTAAACCAATGTCTGTTTTTCAAGAGTTCAAAATCAATCCAATGTAAAAGTCTGGTGGAAAGGTATCTAACAAGCAAACCGTGGTTAAGTCTGTGAATAAAATCTGACTTCTAATATCTGTGATACTGGCTTTCATGAAGAGAAACTCTCAAAGCTTTTGTGAAAAAAGGCCCTGTTCATGCTCTAAAATAGTACAGAGAACATTTTCAAGGCCACAGAATTCTACGTCCTGTCCAAAATTTATGATAGACACATAGTTCAAGAAAGAAGTGCATAGAATTTTGCCAGTTGTGGCTGGGACAACCACTTCTAAACTCATATGACAATATGCTTTCAGCAAATAAATATGCATTGCTCAGATCATGTTTTGAATACTTTCCTGATGAAAACAAAATGATGAAACCAAAGAACTATGTAGATATAAAAGTCCTGAAACACAGAGAGAGAAGGTTTGCATTCTGACAATAAAAACTACACTAATTGACAAGGAGTAAAAGCACATGTCCAGTATCCTCTAACACAAAACTTTAAACAGAGCACAGTTCGATCTTGACCTGAACTCACAAAGAGAGGAGGAATAATAACTTTTGCTTGAACCTGCTTCCCCTATGGCTCTGTGTTTGCCACTTACCTTTCCTACAGGCTCTTAAAGGAGCTATGTCCACTGATTTTATTTCATTTTTTGGGGGGGTAAAAGGGAGTTGAACTCTGAGAGTGTTATAGCCTGAACATAATTGTTAATGGAATAACAAAGACTGTATTTCCATTAAAATGCTTTTTCTTCTAACCTTTCTCCTTGTTTTTTATTTTTTTAGTTAATGAGGCAACACATCTTCCTCACTTAGACATCTGTGTTCCTTATCATGAACTATGATTGCTTCAAATGCTGTAGGAACTGAATCTGTGTGTGCTTATTATCTCCATCCATAGTGAATCATAGAATCATAGAATGCCATGTTGGAAGGAATCTCAAGTACCATCTGGTCCAACTTTCTATGTAATACTATAGTTCATATGAGATGGCTCAGCACCCTGCCAAACCAAGATTTAAAACTGGCCAATGTGGGAGAATCTACCACTTCCCTTGGGAGACTCTTCCAATGTCTGACTGTCCTCATGGTGAAAAATTTACCTCTTGTGTCTAATCAGATTCTCCCAAGAAACAACCTGCGCTCATTACCCTTTGTTTTTTCCATATGACTCCTTGTAAATGGGGAGCCTCTGTCTTCTTTGCAGTTACCCTTTAAGTACTGAGACACTGTAAAATGGTCCCCCCGAAGCCTTCTTTTCTCAAGGCTGAACAAACTCAATTCTCTCAACCTCTCCTCATATGGCAGGTCCTATGACTCTCTAACTGTGGTCCTTCTCTGGACCCTCTCCAGCTTGGCCACATCCTTTTTGTAGAGCGGGAACCAGAAGTGAACACAATAGTCCGGGTGTGGTCTGACAAGCACCAAATAGAGTGAGATGATGACTTCTTTATCTCGTGATGCCAGCAGTTCATGCAGCCCAGCAGCCTGTTGGCTTTCTTTGCCACTGCAGCACACTGTTCACTCATGTTGAGCCTTTTGTCCACCAAGACTCCCAGGTCCCTTTCCCCAGGGCAGCTCTCCAGCTAGGTGGATCCCATTGTGAACTGCACTCCTGGGTTATGTGCTCCCAGGTGCAAGATGTTGCACTTCTCCCCATTGAACTTCATAAGGTTCCTGCTAGCCCACTCATCCAGCCTGTCTAGGTCACCCTGGAGGGTGGCCCCCCCTCCTGTCAACCTTTCCACTCGTCTTGGTGTCATCAGCAAAATTCATCAGGGTGCTTTTGATCCCAACATCCAGGTCACTTATGAAGATGTTGAACAGTATTGGGCCCAATACTAGGGGGACTCCACTTGTGACCAGTTGCCAGTTTGAGGAGGAACTATTTACTCTCACCCTCTGGGTATGGTCTGTTAGACAGTTCCTCACCCACCACACAGGCCATTTTTCAAAGCCCTAACGAGTCACTTTCCCCAGGAGGAGGCAATGAGGGACTATATTAAAAGCCTTGGAGAAGCCCAGGTAGATTATATTTAATCTCCCTAACAAATGGCTTCCACACACAAAAAACCAAACCAAACCAACCAACCAACCAACCAAAATAAAACCCAACACAAAACAATGTTCATCTCATTTTAGAGGGAATTATTAACCAGTCAGAATGCAAATTCATTTAATCTGGTAGAGTTGTCTATTTCTAAGCAAAAAGATGACCACATTCACTCATTCAAAGTATCTATGATACAACTTCATTGGGATGACCTAGACACAACATAAACTCTTATTGGTTACTTTAAAGAAATCCTTTCCTATTTACCAGAGGAGTTATGCTGCCAGCTTCTCACCTTTTGCCCACACAGAACAATCTGTGTACCTGAAAAAAAA
>NW_009953180.1:217054-260964 GCF_000747805.2 Chaetura pelagica | reverse complement strand
AAAAAAGGCGAGAAATAGCTCCTGAAAATACCAAACTTGGATAAAAACTCATCCTGAAATACAATTATTTAAACCAAGCTTTGATCCTCCCTCATGCCTCATACCATTCCTGTTCAAATCAGCTAACATTTTCTAGAGGAGATAGGTCTGCCGTCACCTTTCTCACTTAGCAGTTTCCTTTGTCTTTTTCCTTTTTTCTATTTTTTTGCTTTTCCTCTTTATTTTTTTCCTTCCCTCCCAGCCTGTAGCAAGGTCATAAGGAGAAGAGAAATCATTTAGGAGCTACATATCTGCCACTAAGGAAAAGGAACTCTTTGTCATTGGAAAGGACAGATTGAAGGAATATAAGGGTACATAAGTCATGATAGTGATGAAGAAAAAAGTAATAGAAATTCAAAACAAAACAAAACAAAAACATCACAAAGAAAGTAGAAAAGAAAACATACCAAATACTGAAATACAAAGCCAAGGCTACTTGATGCACATTATGTTTTCATTTTTCAGGCATGTGTAATGCTTTTAGTTACATATTATCTCTTCTAGGGTTGAAGATCAAATATAAGTATCAATGTAGAAAAATCTACAATAATCTACTGCTATGTTCACACAAGAAATGAACCATTGCCACAATATAACTGTATTTTTCCTTTTTATTAATAGAACCATGGAATCATAGAATTATAGAACATATGGGGTTGTAGATATTAAACAGAATACAACAGTAGAAACTAACTTAAAATTTACCTTTGTCTGTAATCTTATGAAGGTATACTTCTATTTATCTGCTTCATATAAGTGTTGCAGCATGGGAATCTGGTTTTAAGAGAGTTTCCTGAGGATCTCAAGAGTTGTTAGATGTCTGGAAATTCTGGCAAGTATCTTGACCTGAATAATCCAGTGACTGTGCAAAGAAAGAGAAAGACGAGGGAAGAGTGAAGTGTAGTTCAGCTATTCTAAAGATGATGTCACAGAGCAAGGGAATTCTGCCTTTTAGGTAAGAGTAAATTGCATTTGATAACTGAAAAAAAGCTGTGGCAAAAACAACAGGAATTTGTGAAGATAGAGAAGCACTGGAAACTTTTAGGTAGAGATTGGTCAACCATGAGTCGTAGGCAATAGAAGAGAATTTCTCCCATCTCAAGGTATGTTTTCTGTAATTGTCTCATGTCTTCTCTATAGAGATGAGCATGTAGAAAGCTGCTGTATCATATTTGCCAGTGAAAATGACACCACTATATCATAGAATCATAGAATTATAGAATCCTAGGGGTTGGAAGGGACCTTGAAAGATCATCTAGTCCAACCCCCCTGCCAGAGCAGGGTCACCTAGACTACATCACACAGGAACGCATCCAGGTGGGTTTTGAATGTCTCCAGTGAAGGAGACTCCACAGCCTCTTTGGGCAGCCTGTTCCAGTGCTCTGTCACTCTCACAGTAAAAAAATTTTTTTGGACATTCACCTTGAACCTCCTATGCTCCAACTTACACCCATTACCCCTTGTCCTATCACTGGTCATCACTGAGAAAAGCCTAACTCCATCTCCCTGACACTCACCCCTTACATATTTGTAAACATTGATGAGGTCACCCCTCAGTCTCCTTTTCTCCAAGCTAAAGAGACCCAGTTCCCTCAGCCTTTCCTCATCAGGGAGATGTTCCACTCCCTTCATCATCTTTGTGGCTCTGTGCTGGACTCTTTCAAGCACTTCCCTGTCCTTCTTGAACTGAGGGGCCCAGAACTGGACACAATACTCCAGATGCGGCCTCACCAATGCAGAATAGAGGTTGAGGAGAACCTCTTTCGACCGACTAACCACAGCCTTTCTAATGCACCCCAGGATGCCATTGGCCTTCTTGGCCACAAGGGCACATTGCTGGCTCATGGTCATCCTCCTGTCTTACCAGGACAGGTAAGGTCCCAGGTCTCTTTCACCTACACTACTCTCCAGCAGGTCAGCCACCAACCTATGCTGGGACATCGTGTTGTTCTTCCCCAAATGCAAAACTCTACACTTCCCCTTGTTGAATTTCATCATGTTTCTGCCTGCCCAACTCTCCAGCCTGTCTAAGTCTCTCTGAATGGCAGCACAGCCTTCTGGTGTGTCAGCCACTCCTCGCAGCTTAGTGTCATCAGCAAATGCGTATGTTCATGTTTATAATTAAATATAGAAATATCTTTTTAAACAATTTGGACATTCCATTTGTTGCAAAACCTAATGAAAATACATTCTGTAAATAAGGGTTTGAATACTTCTTTTTCAATTTATATGTGATTTTAAATACTCATATCAGTACTTCATTTACCAAGCATTTATTCAAGTACATCCTAGTAATGAGAGAGGAATATACATATTCACATGCATAGACACATTGTCTGTATGCTGAATATGTATATATGTGTGTTTTTCAAATTAAAAGGAATGAAAAGATTTCTTACTAGCACCCAGAAAACTGTTTAATAAAACTAACAATGAGTTTCTGTGCCTGAAACAGTGAGAATCTGAAATCTATATCATGTCCAAAATCATTTTGAGTTCCTCTCTAGTTTAAAGATTCAGAAAAGAGGATGATTCACAGTATGGTAGAAGCCATTTGAATGAGAAAGATGTAATTATATCTCTTTACAAGGAAGTCTTTGCCTCCACCCATGTCCAGCTTCAGAGGGGACTTTTATATTCCTCCCTCAGATGAAGAGTTACCCACATCCTTTATTGTGATTTAAAAATCTTAAAAGAAATCGTGTAAACATTTTCCAGCCCCATGCAGCTGGAACCCTGAAGCACTGAGCTACAAGCAGCGGTGGAGTGCTGTGCTCTGTTTTTGCAAGTACAAGACAGAAAATCTATGTAATTACCTCTGAAGCAGAAGAAGCTGTGCAGCCTGACAGAACAGCATGTGTAGGAACCACTTTGTCAGGTCTCTGCTGACTAATTTCCCACTCTACACAGTCTTTTTTTCCCCTTGTAGTCTTTCAGGATTAACCCTCTCTATGCCAATATTCTCTCAGTCTACCTCGATGAGAAAGTACACAAGTGGATTCAGTAAAATTGAAATTGAGGCTGATGTGGATAGCTCAGTATCCTGGTTTGAGCCAGGATTAAGCCAATTTTCCTTTTGCTGTTTTTTTTTTTTGTGTTTTTTTTGTTTGGTTGGTTGGTTTTTTTTCTTTAAGTGAGCTTTCTTTTAACTAGCAACACTCTCTTCTAAGACTGATAACAGCTGGAATGTTTTTCTAACTTCTGAGGCTTCAAGGTCGCACCTTCACTCTGCCGGCTCAGACACTACGAGGAGATCTGTGACCCCCCGGTAGGAGGGTGTTAGACAGACAGCAAAACTGGCCAGAGATATTCCATTCCATATATCTAAGTAAGCTCAGAGGAAGGTCAGAGATCACAGAAGACAACTTCCTTCCTTCTTCTTCCTCCTTTCTCATCCATCCATGGTCGGCATCTGGGGAGGACTCTGTCCATCCATCACCATCAACCCTTAGGCTCGAGGTCTCTTGACCCTCATCACTCTCCGCTTCCTCTAGCAGCAGCTCCAGAATTTTCTGAGACTGTTCCAGATTAGGGGAGTGCTGGGGGTGGGAGGAGGTGAGAGGCTTTTGCACATACCTGAACATATTTGTATGTAATTGTATATATTTTCTTATATCATTTAGTGTTTAATTAAAGCTATGTAGTTTAGTTTTTAGTTTTCTTGGCACTATCTCTAGACATATCAAGGATGAAGGGGTCATTAAGAGCAGTCAACATGGTTTTACCAAGGGAAAGTCATGTTTGGCCAACCTTATAGCCTTCTATGAGGAAGTAATTAGGTGGATAGATGATGGTAGAGAGGTAGATGTGGTTTATCTCGATTTCAGTAAAGCATTTGACACCATCTCCCACAGCTTCCTTGTAGATAAGCTGAGGAAATATGGGCTTGATGGTCAGGCAGTGAGGTGCATCAACTGCTGGAAAGGAAGAAGTCAGAGAGTTGTGGCCAATGGGACAGAATCTAGTTGGAGGTCTGTGATTAGTGGAGTCCCTCAGGGGTCGGTACTGGAACCAGTGTTGTTCAACATCTTCATCAACAACCTGGATGAGGGCATAGAATGTACCCTCAGCAAGTTTGCTGATGACACTAAGCTGGGAGGAGTGGCTGACACACCAGAAGGCTGTGCTGTCATTCAGAGAGACTTAGACAGGCTGGAGAGTTGGGCAGGCAGAAACATGATGAAATTCAACAAGGGGAAGTGTAGAGTCAGGGAAAGAACAACTCTATATCTCAGTACAGGTTGGGGGCTGACATCTTGGAGATCAGCATAGGGACCTGGGGGTCCTGGTGGACAGGTGGATGACCATGAGCCAGCAGTGTGCCCTTCTGGCCAAGGAGGCCAATGGCATCCTAGGGTGCATTAGGAGGGGTGTGGTTGGTCAGTCAAGGGAGGTTCTCCTCCCCCTTTACTCTGCCTTGGTGAGTCTGCATCTGGAGTATTGTGTCCAGTCTGGGCCCCTCAGTTCAAGAAGGACAGGGAACTGCTTGAAAGAGTCCAGCACAGAGACACAAAGATGACGAAGGGAGTGGAACATCTCCCTTCTGAGGAAAGGCTAAGGGAACTGGGCTCCTTTAGCTTGGAGAAGAGGAGACTGAGGGGTGACCTCATCAGAGTTTACAAATATGTAAAGGGTGAGTGTCAGGAAGATGGAGTTAGGCTTTTTTTTCAGTGATGTTCAGTGATAGGACAAGGGGCAATGGGTGCAAACTGGAATATAGGATGTTCCATGTAAATATCAGAAAAAACTTATTTCCTGTGAGAGTGACAGAGCACTGGGATAGGCTGCCAAGAGGGGTTGTGGAGTCTCCTTCATTGGAGACATTCAAAACCTGCCTGGACAACTTCCTTTGTGATGTGCTTTAGGCGACCCGGCTCTGGCAGGGGGGTTGGATTAGATGATCTTTCAAGGTCCCTTCCAACCTCTAGGATTCTGTGATTCCTTCCTTCCTCCCTTCATCCCTTCCTCCCTTCCTCCTTTCCTTCCTTTCTCTTTTCCTCCTTTCCTCCCGTCCTCCCTTCCTCCTTTCCTCTCTTCCTCCCTTCCTCCTTTCCTCTCTTCCTCCCTTCTTACTGACAGCAGGGTTTATGAAATACTTAGTCTTGTTCAGTGACTAGTTTGCAGCAAGGAAATAAACAAAGCCTAATAAAATTAAATTAAACAAATTTAGACAATTTAAATTTGTGATGGGAGAAATCAGATTATTCATGTCTATTCAGGAACATATACTTCATTGGATTCATCATAGAAACTAATTTCTAGGAAAGACCCCAAGTAATATTAGGTATCTTTATTTAAACCTTGCTCTAGCTTATACCTCTCCATTCAGCTAAAGTCATGTTTTGTTTCTGGGGGCAGCAATACCATACAAATTGAAAAGATGTGAGCAAATCTGGTCAGGGGAAGACAAAGGATGTAAGACTCATACTTGCAATGTAAGCTTGTTTCCCTAAGGAAATAAAACCTTTGCAACTATGTATCTGCATCTGTATATGTGTCTTTCTAGTAGCTTTGAACCAATGCCTGAATTTAAATAAAGTTAAAAATAAATAAATAAATAAAAAGAATAGAGATGTGGCCTCATATATTTGGCTCAAATGATTTTTATTTGACCTCAAAAAAATTCCATAACAAGGAACTTCAAGAGCGAACATGGAGTGACATAAATTATCAGTCAGAATTTGCACATTATTTGATATCAGAGAACTTAATCTCAAGCAGAACAAACATCTGAAACCAGGTTTCACTTATTACACTATTCATGTGACAATCTGCTTTCCAAAAAGCCTAAAAGGTCATAGGATATTATGATTGCACTGTGTTCTATGTAGTTAGGGAAAAAGGCACATTTTTTTAATAGAACATGCCCTCTCAATTTATGTTATGAACTTCTTTAATCTCCTATTATTCCTTTTAAAATGACTCAGTAGTTTTGACTTCATTTTCTTTGGAAGAACTGTCCCAGAAGAGGCTCATGAGCAATCTGGGATCTGGAGTATTTGGAATCCATGGGAGAGATAACTGGCAACATCTTTTAACATCTGACTAGTAACCATTGCAAACAAACAGGTATATTGCTCAAGAATAAAACTCCTTCCCTTCAGTCTGGTTACTTGGATATTTTCTTATGCGAGAAACTCAGGGAAAGAAATCATAGAATCATAGAATCATAGAATGGTTTCAGTTGGAAGGCACCTTAAAGACCTCCTAGTTCCAAACCCTCTGCATGGGCAGGGACACCTCCCATTAGATGAGGTTGATCAAGGCCCTATCCAACCTGGCCTTGAATACTTCCAGGGATGCAGCTTCCACAACTTCCCTGGGCAACTTGTTCCAGTGTCTCAACACTCTCACACTAAAGCACTTCTTTCCAATGTCTAGCTCAAATTTCCCCTTTTCCAGTTTTGAACCATTACCCCTTGTCCTCTCACTACAAGCCCTTGTAAAAAGTCCCTCCCCACCTTTCCTGTAGGCCCCCTTTAGGCATGCAAAGGTCTCTATAAGGTCTCCCCAGAGCCTTCTCTCCTCAGGCTGAACAACCCCAACTCTCTCAGCCTGTCCTCATAGGAGAGGTGCTCAGTGCTCAGAGCATCTTTGTGGCCTTTCTCTGGACTTTCTTCATGAGCTCCATGTCCTTCTTATCCTGGGGGTCCAGAACTGGACACAGTATTCCACATGGAGTTTCATGAGAGCTGATAAAAGGGGGAGACTTGACTCCCTTGACCTATTGCCACTTCTTTTGATGCAGCCCAGGTCATTGTTGCCTTTCTTGGCTGCAAGCTCACATTGCCAGCTCAGCTTGAGCTTCTCATCCATCGTCACTCCCAAGTCCTTCTCCTCTGGACTGTTGGGTTGTTTTTTTTCATTCTCTGTCCAACCTGTACACTTGGCCTGATTGAAATTCATGCAGTTTACATGAGCCCATTTCTCAAGCCTGTCAAGGTCCTCTGGATGGCATCCCTTCTGTCATGAGCTGATGCCAGGGGAGCTATCCTGACAGCTGGTAACCCTCCAGTATTGGCTCGTGACACCTTCCCTCCAGCGTGTCAACCTCACAACACATTTTGTCATCGGTAAACTCGCTGAGGGTGCACTCAATGCCATTGTCCATGTCACTGACAAAGATGTTGAAATGCACCAGTCCAAGTACTGACCCTCAGGGAATGCAACTTGTCTCAATTGTCTCCATCTGGACATTGAGCCATAATCGTATTTACTGCCTTAGTATCATGGGCTGGAGGACGAAGTGACATATGTCCTTATACATAAACTGTCAGTGCTAGTAAACAGTGTCTTAGCAAGTATTTGTAGACACAGGAGAGTGCATGTCAACAACCAAAACTCATAGGGTGCAAAGACATGAGTGATCCCAATGGTTAGTTTGAAAAAACCAAAAACATAGAATACCTTATCTTAATAGCACCATGAGTAGGAGTGGAATTCATAGGTAACTACATCACAGAGATCGAAAAATAGGTTATGAGTCCCAGTGCTGGCGTTCTGCTCCTAAATTAATTTTGTGTGCCATCTTGACAAAGTAATCAGAAGCTAGGTGAGAAAACAAAGAGCATTTCAATTGTATGATAGTCCCATATTTCAGTAAATAAACTGGGAGATCTGTGAACATCATGGAGTTTGGAAACTGCTCACACAGATACCTGATGTTGATGTCCTAATCTGGAGCTGAGTCCCACCCCAAAAGTCCACATAGATAACTATTTTTACAGCCACGGGTATATGTGGACTTACTGAACACTGCCAGTATATATCAGCTCACATGGATGGTTTGATTATAGTCAACTTCCCTCTGGAGCTCTATAGCCATGAGTTTGTATATTTGTACAAGAACTAATGAGCCCTGTTAAACATGGATGGAAGAACTCCTGTCTTTCCTCAAGTATTTACAGCAGTAAATTTAATAAAGTCGCACCACAGAGCCCAGAATCTACACCTTCTATGCAATTTCCTCATACACTTTGCCACAGAAATTTTGATCAGTTAATTTTCTCTCCAAAAAGCCTTTGCTTCTGTTTATTTAACTGCAAACTGCCAAGTCTCCACTCTCAATGTAGATTATTTTTTTTTATTAAAATGAGAGACAAAACAAAACAAAATAAACTCAACAAAAACAAATAAACAAAATAAAATAAAATAAAACTAAACAAACAAAAATTCAACACCAGGACTGGGGTTTATTTGTTTCATGTTCTTCTCAGACCTTTTATTAAAGTTTATGAACATGTTACCCTAAAGCCCTTGATAAGAGGGACATTTAACTGCAAAGAGGTGCCTGATGCAACAATGCATGAGTGACAGAGGTGCAATACAGTGACAGCAGTGGGATGAGAAATTGGATGTGCACAATTCATTTTTAAAATATATCACTGGGACAAGAATCTTATTGTTAAATGCAGCCAATAAAGTGTAACTCATACTTGCAAAACGGGTGTGTTCTTTACTTCCCTTTATTATCAAAGTCAATTAGTAATTTTATTGACAGGTTTTTCTCAGTCCATAGCTTTTGTCTTCAGCAGTCTGCACTTTTTTTATCTGTTCTCCTTTTATCATGCTATATGGTCCAGTATTTGTGGCCTTGCTCTTTCCTGTATTGACTCTCTTGCACAATGAACTTCCCAGATGTGTTGGTTTTTCCCTGTCCCATGGAAGGAGCTTTTCCTTTCCTCTGAAAAGAATAGGTTTTTTATCAAAACAAAGAAGTTCCAGCACCAGAGGTCCTGGTTCATCCTTTTTTCAGTCCAAATAGTTATTAAGCTGTTCCTAAGATCAGCTTTATTGTCTTCACTCAGAAGCCCTTGATTTCTGTCTTCCACATCAGGGATCACTAATCATTTTTTCAGAGCAGGGAATAAAACAGGGTTTCTTGACATAAAAGTAATGGGATTCCAAGCATTCTCTGGCCTGTGACTTGGTTTCAGAGATATTGACAAGTATTTTATATTTCAAATCCTCAAATTAATGGTAACATGTTCAATTCATGTAAGTGTATAAAAGTTTAAAGAGTTACTAATTGTTCAACTCTGGGGTTAGAGACTCAGATGATGTAAATCAGTACTTGATTCCTTATCCTTTATTCTTATTTAAGATTCAGTCTATTAAATACAACTTGAAAGTCTCCACTCATGCAGTCACACCTCTACACTAACAAGGCTTGGGTAATCGCTTTTAGTCAAGTGGGAAATGCTGGTTTACATTTTTCTTGTATTTAGAATTAAGAAACAAAGAGTGACAAATAAGCAGAATGGAAGCTGGGGAAAGGTGAGGGGAGCAAAAACACTAAAGGTAAAAGTCAGAGAGGAAAATAATTGAAAAAAATACGTTAAAGGAAAATTTGTGGGCTAATATAGGTAAAAACTGCTACCTTTGCTAGCTCATTTTGCTTCAAGTGAGAAGCATATTTTTGTTGATTTAGGTTTGTTAGTTTGTTTTATGGAGGTTCTCAACATAAGATTGTACTGTGTTAAGCACTGTGGTGCTTACTTGTGGTGATTGAGCACAATCCCTTTGTAAACAAATATTTGATGATATTTTTATGGTCCCTCTAATTGTACTTATCCTCCAATTTTCATCCATAATTGTCCACATTTTTTTTTTTCAAATCAATACGGAAGTTCCTGTTTCAAAATTATATACATACATATTTATTTATATATATAGTAATATATTTAGCATGCAGATAGAACTAAAATAAAGTTCTGCATGATTCCTTGATTCCATGACCTGATTCCACGTAACCCGAAGCCTCACAGGAGTTGTTTTCATTAGATAGGATTCTCAAGCTCTTTCAGTTTGTGAAGCCTTTGCTTGACCTCTTGCTTTTCAATTTTTTCCTTTCTACTGATCATCTCTAGCCATTGTTATTTTTTTTTCTAACAGGGAAGTAAGCTCTTCTTGCAACCAATATTGTGGAATGTGAAATTCTCAGTTTCCATTTTCCATCCATGTCATGTGATGGTTGTGTGTTTATCACAAGTTAAGATCTTTTGTAGTCAATTGTCCTGTTAATGTTTTATTTACAGTATTATATTAACTTAATAATCATAGAATCATAGAATCATAGACTGTCTGGGTTGGAGGGGGTGTTAAAGATCATCTCCTTCCAAGCCCCCGCAATGGGTAAGGACACCTACCACTAGATGGCTGAGGGAGACCTTGTTAATACCTCTAAGTATCTAAAGGGTGGGTGCAAGGAGGATAGAACCAGACTCTTTTCAGTAGTTCCCAGGGACAGGAGAAGGGACAATGGGCACAACCAGGAACATAAAATAAAATTCCATTTAAATATGAGGGAAAATCTTCTTTACTATGAGGGTGACAGAACACTGGAACAGGCTGTCAATGGAGGTTGTAGTGGCCTCTTTTCTGGACATAATCAAAACCCACCTTGATTCAGTCCTGAATAATATGCTCTGAGATATCTTGATTTAGCAGGAGAGTTGGAGTGGAAAATCTCTAGAGATCCCTTCCAACCCTGATGATTCTGTAGACCAAATTGCTCAAAAACTCTATTCAACCTGGCCTCTCTGGAAGGGGCATCCAGAACTCCCCCAGGCAACTTGCTGCAGTGTCTTTTTATCCTCACACTACAGGATTTCTTTCTAAAATCTAACCTAACTCTCTACTCTTCTAATTTAAAGCCATTCCCCCTTGTCTTCTCACTACAAGCCCTTGTAAAAAGCCCCTCCCCAGCTTTCCTGTAGACCCTTTGGGTACTAGAAGGCACTATACAGTCTTCCTGGAGCCTTCTCTGCTCCAGGCTGAACAACTCCAGTTCTCTCAGCCTGTCTTTATAATACAAGCTCCCAGTTTGTAGAACATGATAAGATTTTCTTGTTAATGCAGAATTAAAGGCACTGACTTAATCTTATCCAAACTGCTCCCTCAGAAATAGACATGTAAGCTTGCCTAGTTATAGTAACTCCTCCTAGTTTAAAAAAAAAATAATAATAAAAAAATTAAAAGAACTTCCATGGACTGTCCATTGCCTCCTGTGCTGCTGAAGGTATGCAGGATGATGACCTTCTGGACGAATTTCTCTATCATCTCTGGTTAAGGAGAACAACTGTACTCCTAACTTTGGCAGCTCAGTTGGCTGTAACATTAGATCACTATGCACAAAGTTAAGTACCTAAACTTGATAGTTGCTTTCACATGCCAACTTTCTCAGTGATGTCACAAAGGAGCTTGCTCCTGGTTACAGGCTGGTGGCATAGGGAAGAATAATAGATTAATCAGAAGGATAATAACCCTGCATAAAGAGGCAGAAGAGGCAGACCTTACTCTAGGACAGCATGATGTGCCAAGCCTGACTCAGCACTCTCAGTGACAGAAAAAATCTCAGAAAATATCTAATCATTTATTTAGGATTAAATTATTGCTAGCTAATTAACTCACTGATGAGTGTGGTTTTACAGGTAGAACAGGTTAGGTTACTTTTTAAATAAATGGGTTTCTTTAATTATGAATTATGCTCAGAATAAATCAGTTTCTAGTTTTCTTGAGACTTTTTCCAGATCTTGTTGGAGGAATTAAAATTGAAATTGCAAGAATATTTTTCAACTTATTTAATTAAATGAAACACACAGTATATTCATATATACATATTCTTTTGTATGCATTTGTCATTTGTTAAACATAAAAAGAGGTAAAAATGTTATAAAAAAATGCAAACCTCTCAAAAAGTTTGCTTCAGGGGACTTGCTTTGGTTTTTTCAACCTACTTTTTTTCCCCCTCTTTTTCTTTTTTTAGGTTTTGGTTTCTCCTGTTGCTTGATGTACATTTATTTTTTGGAATATTAGAAAACCTTAATGGGTGGAAAAAAATAAATGCTCATTCAGTTCTAGTTACAGACCCCACTCTCCAGTAACCTACATAGGACTTGCCTTGTTATATCCACAGCAGTGCAACTCCAGGTCACAAAGGAATAAATCAGGTGTTTAGCTTTGTCTGTCCCTGGTAAAATTGCTGCTGTACCAACCAAGAGGGCAACCACCACACACTGTTCTCAGAGGGCTTGTTGAATGAATTAACATAGTCCTTGGAATAATGATCTTATTACAAACATGACATCATCTCATTAGCATGGTCACTTTCATGCTAAGTGTGATAACTATTATTGCATTTCCTTGAGGAAAAGAAAATATAGTCCAATGATAGCGTAGATGAAACATTCCTTTCTGCTCTTTTCTGTAGGTGCCTTCACAAATCACACCTACTATAAAATTTTGAAAGGAATGGGTGGTTCAGATTTTCTTTATTCATAAATGACACTAAGAAAACAATAGAGATTCTTAAATATGTAAACCAGAATATTTTGATGATTTTTTTCATATCCTCTTTATTCATCTCTGTATTTAATCTACACAGTCTTATAGAATCTGAGTACTTGAATGTCTGTGTTAGGATACAAAGATTTTGTATGTGTGAAAAAGTCACAAATCAATCATGCATCCAATTCAGCTTTTTACTTATTACAATGAGAAATTAGATGCATTTATTCATCTAGGGTTTGCATATGAATTGTTACACTGCAACAATTTGCTATTCATATTGTGTAGCATTCAGTTAAGTTGTGGCAAAATATTGTTCCTTAATGTGACAACTGAGCCTTTATCATAAAAAATAGTAATGAGTATATGAATAGTAAGCTACCAATGTATTGTCTCTACAAAATATCAGGCATGTTAAGTTTGTTCTGAAATGTGTGTTATTTTGCAAATTTTTGAAGTATCTGGGATTTCTTCACAAAGACATAGCTAATACTTAATAGAAACCTAAAGAATTTTGACCAATAGTTTTGTTTTCTGCTTGATTTAATGAATGTTTAAAAGCAGTCTTCCAAAACCAAGCATAGATTCATAAATGGTGCATTTACCAAAGGCTCACTAAGATCTGTTATTAATTCTCAGAAAATACACAATATTCTCAGGACTACAAAAAATTCAGTTCATTATTTACCAGGGTTGTTCAGCCTGGAGAAGAGAAAGCTCTGACTAAATGCTATAGAAGCCTTTCAGTACCTGAAGGGGGCTACAGGAAAGCCAGGGAGGGACTTTTTCAGGAGCATTTAGTGATAGGACAAGGAATAATGGGTTTAAGTTGGAAGAAGGTAGACTTGAGTGAGTAGTGCCTGTGAGATAAATAAAAATGCACATATTTCATGGAAAGCAAAAGCTAAACATTTCTGAAATCACATAAGGATGTTTCTTAAAGGTGATCAGGCATTGCTTCAGTGTGAAATCCAGGATCATGTTTCCAGTCTTCTGCTGCTTAAGCCTCAGAGTTATGCACTTAGGTTTTCCATATCACCAAATACAGAAAAAAGTGTCCTCACAGACATCTAACTTGACATTCAGAGAACTTGAGAACTTGACCAGGAGAACTTCAACCAAGGGGGCCTGACATTAGTTTTAGAGCCAAGAAACTTTCTACAGTAATAATCCCATCCTACAATATCCAGGTAAATTGACCATTTTCACAAGAACAGGATTTACATACATTTTAATATATCACATTGAAATAATTTTCCAGGAAAGTATTTGAGCTACTTTTCTTGCATCTGCATTGTGGAAATCATGACACCTCCACTGATTGCCTGTGTATCAACTGGAGTTTGTGTAGTGTATGTCCACATAATGAAATACAAAACTGTGTGGATATTGTGACTTAGTGAGCCTCAAGCCAGTGAATTCATAGTTTTCATTAGCCTGAGTCCAGATCCTTTTTGTGTTATAATTATATCAGTGCTTCCAGACCTGAGCTGGTCTTCTGAAGCTGGGAAATGTGATTGCTACAGCTGCAGCATGTCCTCCAGCTTCCTCTCTGTGCCTCCAGTTCCCATGTTACATTCAGGAGTTAGCAAACCCTGAAGAAGTTTCAAATTTATAATCTATAACTTAAATGAGTCCAGCACCTGTATTCACAAGAAGGAATGAATTTTCTAGCATTTTATTTGTTTTATTTGGCAAAAAAAAAGTAGTGTATTAACTCTTTCACTAAGCTGCTTTATTGCTGCCACTGCTCATTCCCTGCCTGATAATTAGAGCTTTCCCTTTAAAACACCCAGATCACCTTATAGAAGCCAGGTGTACCTTTTGAGAATCATAAATGGGGAGAGAAGAATTAGACGGAGCAAAAAGGTATTTCTTTTGTTTTATTGCAGGAGTTATTTGAAACTATACACAGCTGTTCTATCAATACAACTGACGGTGGAAAAGTGCAAAGAGAATGAAATCAATGAAAATCTTCTTGATGGATCTAAGTTTCAAGGGGACAACATAAAACAAATCGTAGCTTACCTTTTCTACACAGAACCAGAAACCAGGAATATAAATCTTTAAATGTCTTGTTAGTGGCTGTAATATATGTAACTTTTATCAGCTCCTAATTTTCCTCTCACTTCCTTCTTTCCAAATAATAGTGTGGTAATGCATACAAAAGAACTAAAGCGTCTCAAGATATACTTTTAAAAAGATTTCCACAGTTCACTGATTCCTAAGAAAATGAGTCCTTAATGTTTTTAAAGATAAATTTGAGATCACTTTTTATTACGTACAAGATTTAGTAAGAATAGAAAGTCCTGTTTACTCTAGCAAGGGTCAGGTTAAGAGATCTATTTACAAAATTGAAAACAGAATCCACAAAGGAAAGAATCAGTAAAAGATACTTGCAAGGTCCTTCTGCAAACTGACTCTGTTCTTGTCAAAATCCATAGATTTTCTTTCCTCCTCAGGGTCTGCACTGAGGGGTACTACAGTATTCCTTTGAATACTCCTTCTGAAAACTGACCTCTATCTGCAAAAAAAGGCCTGATCTTTTACCTTGGCTTTATTGACAAATAGGTATTTAATTCAAACACATCATTCAGGTAGTAAGTGGTGCTACAATGATCTTATTTCCTGATGTTTAACTAAGTGCTTTCACTGCATACCCATCTTGCATGTTGCATTATGTAAGGTTGCCTGAAACAGCAATGTTTTTGAAGGGAAATACTGTTGGTGGATGTTCATATTGGTGCAATCTGGGTTGCCATTTAGTGTCAGATTTAGCAACACTGAGAAGCTATTTGCAAAGCAGAAAATGACAGAGCTGTCATTTCCTATTCTTACAGAATTTCTGGTATAGGTAGCTGCCTTCTATACAGCACTCTATCATATACCTAAATAAACATTATTCATAAACCTCATTTACATTAAAATAATTTTGTCATTCTCAGTCTTGCAAAGAGATTTAAGTTTCAAATGATTAGGAAAGAAATTTGGAATTCTATTATTGGCTTGGATAAAATGTCTTTAAATACTATTATTGTTATGCAAAACAGCCATGCTTTTGCAACAGCAACAGAAAACAGATGGGTTTTTTTTAGTTGCCCAGAGTCACATAAATCTAGTTAGTTACCTAGCCCACATTAAATACCTGCAAGATGTGTAGAAACTCTTGATTCTAGTCTATCTAATAATCTAATGATTAAAATGTATGTACATTACCTTATTAAACTAAGCAAAACCTTACTTTTTCTAAAAAAATATGTCCTTATATCTTCCATATTTCAGAGAAGTCCAGTATTGCAAGCTAAAGGGTTTTCTGATGAAAGACACGGCTCTGCTATTTAAGTTGCTGTAGAAATGTAGAAATCATTACAAGGAGATATTCTATATTATGGTGATCATGGGAGACTTGATTTTATCACCATGTAAAAAGTTGTTTCTAAACTCTGAAGCCTAGGAAAAGCCAGTGTGCAAACTGGCACTTATCTTAAGGAAAAAATCTTAAATTACCAAACCAATTCAAGATAAATTTAATTTCTCAACTGCACAAAATTCTGAATGAGGGAAAAAGTATTGAGGTGAATGAGCCTCAGAAAAGATAACATAGATTATCCTCATACTGTCCATTTTCAGCCTGAACTAAATTTTTCATTTTAAACCAACTTCTTTATACCACATAACTTTTCTTTTTTGCAGATGATCCCACTTGTTGTAACTCTAGTAAAAAAAAACAACCAACCAACCAACCAAAAAAACCCAAAGCAACCTTTTAGATGATGCTCATATTTTTCAAAGATACTTTGGAGAAAGATGAAAATGTTCCCATTCGTTGGCTGAAATAGGGTCAACTAAAAAAAAACAACAACACACTCCAAGGAGACTGCAAAAGGTTTTAAGAATATGCCTGTTTTAAAAACAATAAAGAGACTATATATTTTTTTTTCCCTATCCTCACACAACTCTGAGTTAACTATGTCCAAGCTAAACTAGGCTTGTCTAAAAAACACGGATTCACAGTTGAGAGTGATATGCTTAAGAACATGATTTATATGAAGTACCATAAACACGTCTTTGAAGGTGATAAAATAATCCTTAGAGAGTTATTGCTTTCCATTTACCAAGAAAAGACACAAGACTGTGAACTTAGAGAATGTCCCTAACTTGAAGATATCTAAAGTTGGGTCTACCCTGGTATTTTTTGTTTCAGCACATGAAAGCTGATTGTGTTTACACTAGCAAGAAATGAAATGTTACTTTCATGTTCTTAAATATGTTTTCAGAAGACTAACCAAGAACATAGCTGTGAAAACTATTGATTTTTTTAATTTTGATCTAGACAAAGCTCAGACAATGTCTTGACACTATTTACTTTGAATTATTTACTTTTTCTAGTCACTTTCTTAAAAATAGTAAAACTTCCAAGTAGACACAAGTTGGCTCTTTGTGGTTCCTTTTCTAAGGAGATCTTAGCTTTGTAGAAAATGTTGATGCTTTTTTTTTTTCATTTTTCTTTTCATTATTTTGTATTACTCCCAATGGATTTACTTCTATTTTTTATGAAAAATCAGAATATTTTTCTTTCTCCTCTAGTTTTTTAATTAATTGTATTTTGTCTGGAAAACTTAAATGTACAGGTGGAAAAATCATCAGAAACAACAAGAGAGAGGAAATATCTTGTTCTGTTTCAGAAGTAGAGGAAGGAGTACATATAAGAACTGATCAAGAATTTAATAAATTACAGCAGATTAACAAAGTTCTGTAATTTTTTGCACATTATGTGTATCTATTCCTTCTTCCTACCAGTAATTGACAAATTTATATTTTGTGCTGGTAGGGCAGAATATGAAAATAACACTTGAATGCAATTAAGAAAACTATAGTGTTTTTCAAAATTTCTATTGTCCAACATATGGTCTTTAATCTAGAAATAATCTGTGCCTTATTATTTTCAACAAGAATCCAAGCAGAAACTTTTAAAGAATTTTCTTCAACTCTACTAATCTGCTTTTGAAAACTGTGGTCTTTTACTTTGCCCATAAAACCAAGACAGCAAAACATATTTTATTAAGTGAACTACACCACTAATTTAACAGCAGTGGAAATATAGTTATTAATTATATAAGGATAACATAGAGCAAAAAAGCACTGACCGTATTTCAAAATCATTACACAAAGCATGTTGTTGATATTCTGAAGATAATTTTTCCACTAACCACCACCAACAGATCTCTTCCGACTGCTAATAGCTTTTTGAAAAATCATTCCGATTAATCCATGGTACAACTCTGATAAGTGGGTAGTAGTAGACTAGTGGCAATGTGGATGCCACTGGCTACCCATGTGAGAGTTATGGTTTAAATATTTCACAAAAGTTAAGGTTATTCATTTTCCTCAACTAGCACTGGTCTGAATGCACACACATAGATCATACAATTTCCCTCGGCAAACCCATTACTGAAGGATTCAGGCTCTTTTCAAGATTAAGGACATTGACATTAAAAAAAAAAAAAAAAAGTCATTAAAGTTGGACTTTGGAATCTACAAGTGACAGCTCCTGAGCTGGCCAAATCTAAAATGCCAGCTAAATTGTATGAAAAAGCTGTATACTGTCAGAAGTGTTTATGAAATTGCCATAGTTTATATTTAAGCTAGTTCCATCTCAACTAGAAAAGGTCCTGAATGAGGTTTGATCTCCTGAGGTTTCTCATTGTATCTTGGAAAAAAAAGAGACATTTTACTCAGATAGAAAATAGAGAGCAGTCAAGAGGAGTCAGCATGACTCCATGAAGACTGTTGCAGTTGCTATCAGTTTCTTACAGTTGTGTTATAATTTTTCCCACAGCAGATGTTTAAATGATTTTATTGTATTCTTTTTTAAGTGTGATTTGTGATTAATTATAATTTATTATCTTGTTTCACAACTTTTCTGGTAAAGACATAAGTAGGAGTTGACCTAACCATACTCTGCAACTGCTTGATGGACAGAAAGATTAAATGGTCAAACTTTTTCCAGCAGGTGATGTATCAAGGCATAATGACTGATGATTTGGGATGTTAAGATTGGAGATTACGAAAGAAAATTCGTTACTGTAATATGTCACCCAAAGAAGCTGTGGATTCTCCACATAGTCCCATTTGCTCTGACCTGGTGATGACTAGTAGAGTCTGCCTGGAATCCTGGACTAAACGACCTCCAGAAGTTCTCTCTAACCAATGATTTATTCTATGAATATGTTACACTGTTTCTCCTGTGGGATCACCTGATACAGAAAGCCTGACAAAGAAGACAAAGCGCCTAAGTTTGGATAATATTAAAAAACAAAACAAGATGAAACCCACAAACAAACAAACAGACAAAAAACAGTAAAGGAATTAGTGAAAGCTGTTACTCAGTAACACTCAGTTGCACTGCAATATTTAACTTTGTGCAACACAAACAGAAAAAAAGTGAAATTGTGGGTGGGAGAGTTCTGAGAAGTAAGCATTTTTATTTTCCATTCTGCAACCCAATGATATTCCCCAAAAAATGTAAACAAAGCACAGACTGATAAAATTCCTACTGTGCCTGCACAGGTACTGCTGCTCACTGCACTTCCTGGAGTGGAAGGCTTTTACTAAAACTGTGTAAAGTAGCCTGAGAAAATAATTTTCCTATAATAGAGACATCTTTAAGAGCATGATCTTGCTGTGCAGTAAATCAATTAATGTGACAGATTTATTATTTTTTGGGGAGTTTTCTCCAGGTTTTTTAAGAAAGGAAAAACCAGTTGAGATAAAATAAGAACTAGCTGAAATATCAGAAACAAACAAAAAATCCACTACAGAAAAACTGAAGTTACTTTTGGAAGGAAAACAACTTTGTTAAACTTTCTGGTAGAGTAATTAATTTATTTTTCTTGTCAGCTGAGTTGATAATCTCAACAATTATTTGTATGTTTCTCAAATTGTAAGTGATTCCTGATTTCAGAAACACGGTAAAACAAGGTCAGAATAGATTTTAAAGGGGAAAAAAAAAAAAAAAAAAAAAAAAAAAAAAAAAAAAAAAAGATATTTTAGGTCTTTTTCAGGATGTTTCCAAACCATTAGAACTTAGAAAACCTGGAGATCTCTTCATCAAGTTTCAGCAATGTGTGACCAGTTAGTGAAAACTTTACATGAATCATTGTTATGAAAGCTTGATATTTAGAAGCCTGGGCTTCTTTTCTCCACATCTGTTACATCTTTTCCATATAATGCCACGTAGGCCATTTAATTTGTCTTTCGTCATGCTTCTTCATTCTTCATTCATATAGTCTTCAGTGAAATGCCTTCATCTGAGACAGCTGTCAGAAATTTGTGCCTTTCAGTATTTACCTTTTAGCATTTTCGTGGCAGGTTTATCTTAAAAAAATGACACTTTAATGCAGACAACCCCTTTATTTCCAGATACAAAGACTCCAGAAAAGATAAAGTTGTTTGAATAACCATGTGGTCAAGGTGGGCAGAGAATATAAGTAAAACACTATGGGTGGTAGCATAGAAATACGATGCACTGAATATATTGAAAGTCTTCAAGTTTACAAAAATATTTCTGCAAAAAGGAACAAACTAGCTATTTTCATGTCTACTAAAGGCAGGATAAGAGCTAATGACAGTGCAGGAGATTAAATTCAATATTTTGAAAGGCAAACACTGGAATAAATTTGTAGAACAGTCAAAGAACTCTTCAACTTCTAAGTGTGGATGATTGAGTTTTAGTTATTCTTGCTTTGACTTCTGGTTAAATGATGTCTTCATATTTTTTCTCTTCTCAGGATTATAGCATTATCAAAATTGGGCATTTAATTTTGTTTTAAAAAGACAGCAAAACACAGTATGTTTTGGCTAAAAATGGAACTAAACTCCATTCACAACAAGGGACAGAGCCTGATGTTCTGAATGCACTTTTAAGGATGCATTTTTTGTAGTTAAACATTCACACTTCAAAACCAAACCTCTGAGTTTCACCACTGTTACTTAACAAAACAAACTCACTGAATTGGATTTTTTCTTGGCTCAGAATTGCATGCAATTAAGAGTTCCACTAGCTGGGTTGTTCCAGCCTTCAAAAATGAATAGTTTCTGTATGAGGATTTTTTATTTTTTTTTTAAAGGAAGTTATTCAGCAGTTGAAATACACAATAAAAATGTCACTGTTATCTTTGCTTTAATTATGGAGCTCACATTGTGATTATATTCTATACCAGTTTGTCAGAAAATGAGACTGTAACCATTATTGCTAAGCACTGTAACATCTCTTCTCTTCACTGCATTTTTGTGCCCTCATTTTTATTCAGTCATATTCAAACCATATCCTTTTCTCACAGGTTTGCAATAACTAGGACATTTTTCTAGCTCATTCTGCCTGTTATAAATGAATAGCCTGGAAAATTTCCTTCTTACTCCCATGTTTAAAGGAACAGATGAAGGACAAAAAAAAATTTCTCTGCTGCCATTGTACAGGAGGCCTTCCACTATCGGATCTTAACCAGGAGATGAAGAGTGAGCTACAAACTGAGCTCCACATATATGACTGTTTCAAGAAGAACCAGGGTTCTGAAACAACTCATCTAAGGAAAACATTGAACTGAAAAGACACATTCTTATTAGAAGTTTATACTTTTTTTTTTTTAAACTTTTTTATTTCTTCTATTTTCAATAGAACTTACGCAGAATTTTGTCACTTATAACTGCTGATGTTAAAGAACTTTAGATTAATAGTGGCATTTTAAAAATAGAAGAAAAGAAAGCACAAAAAAAACCCACAAAAAAAACCCAAACCCTGGTATTTTTTCAAGTACTTGAAAAAAATAAAAAAAAAATGCATTTATAGATTTTCAGTACTTCTAAGGAACTAAACTAGAAATCATCTGCTTCCTTTGTAAAGGGAATTTAAAAAAAATAATCTGGAAGAATTTGTTCCTAAAAAATCTTGGACAGATATTTCCTCTTGTAGAATCATATTAAAGACTCCCATGTAAGTATCATATTTCTAAATATGAAGCAACAGGAAATAAATGTGTGGCTTTGATTATGCTATAGCTGTCTATTTATCTTGACACTGAGAAAAGCCCATTGTAGAATACATAGATAGTCATCGCTGCAGGGCACGGTGCTTCAAATGAAAGATATACAAATTTGAATCACATTTAAGTTCAGTAAAATAATTAATTCCAAGCTGTATTATTTAAATACTATTAGTTTACAGAAGGTGAGATATAACATTGTTTTGCTGTTTTTTATAGCTGGCATCTATGGTGTCTTGTGGCTCTTCTTGAAAATCAGGAAAATATTTGACATTCTCATTTCTCCTGACTGAGTTCAAAATTATTTCCTGGATTTAACTTCAATTTGGAATAATTTTTACCATTATGCAGTTTGAATTTTTAAATGTCATTTTCTAGTTTCCTTTTTTCCCTTTAAATAAATATGTCACTTAAAAAAAAATAAAAATACAATTTTAATAAGAAGCACAGAGCTATTCAGAATGGTAACCCTTTCGCCCAGGAGGAAAGTAAGAAACAAAAGAGGTTAAGTCCCTGTCATTTGCAAAGAGTTTAATAGCCTAATTTTCATATGGGCAGAAGCCATCAGTTCTCCTGATCCATGGATCCATCTCTTCCCACAGAAGAAAAAAAGCATTAACTGTGGTTTCCTGACCAAACTTTTGAATCTCTCATTGGTACACCATTGTTAAACTGGTTCTATGCCTTGATTTTCAACCCTGCTGTACACTGGTTTCCTGCTCATGCTGGACTTTGCAGCAAACAACACTGCATGTTCAGTGTATTGCACTCAGTGTAATATAAAAACATTTCTATTACTATTCTTTTCCTTCTAGCTTTGTTACCCTGCTGCTCATCCCACTATTCAAGCTACGTTAAGAGGCAAATTTGTATGTGCCTCCTAGTTGTAACTCCAGGGAACTGAGTAACAGTCTCTTGGATTCATCCTACTAACTGTCGGTGGGAGACATGGACTGGGTTATCCTCCTTTGAACATATGTGAGAGACTAACCCTCAGGTCCTGCACTTGCTGGAAGTGTTGTCACCCCATTGTAACCCCTTGAATAAAGTCATTTTTGAGTCCCAGAAGGCCTGCCTGAGAGGATGGAGACAAAGATGATGGCTTGCATATGAAAGGTTTGCATAGAAAACAATTGAGACAACTATCAAGACAATGACTAGGGGTGGTGGCGAGGGGGGCTGGGGGGAGATGAAGGACACAGGCCAGGATGGGTGCACTATAAAAGAGAGGGCTGCAATGGTGGGCTTTAGGAGCCTTACTAACACCAACTTTGCCCCGTTGGCTGGCCCAACAGTGGATCCAGGACTGGTTATTTTCTACTATCTATCTCTTTAACTTCCTTCCTGAATTTACTAAATAACAGAAGGACTAACCACGATTCTTTTTCTCAGTTTGTGCAGCCTGAACATGTATGTATTGTGACTTTTTTGATCTAAGCAATCAGCCTCTATGATTATGGAGCCTGAGATAATAATTGAAGTATCAGTATTCCTTCTATAGTTCTAATTAAGCCTAATATTAAAATACAGATCTTGAGTGTTGTTTCACATTAATCTGATCAAGGCGTATTGCACTGTTGAGCATTTCCTCGGACTGTAACATTTTAATCACTGTCCCTGGAAGGGCCAGGTCTGAGACTAAGGCTGGATCCAGATGCACCTGGGTTCCTCTCTGAGGAGTTTAGAAAGTACGGGGGTCTAATCTAACTCTCCTTGGGTTGCTCTACCTAAGTCATGACACACATCATCCTGAACTCTCTTTTACTCCACAGGGAGTGCTAGGAGATTTCAGGAAGCGATTTTAAAAGTATGTTTTATATATCTATCTTAGGGGGGAAAAAATCATCCTTTTGACTCCAAAGGGTCTCTTGGGTAACTAGGTCAGAAGTATCTAAATGGTGGATATCTATGCTCATTCAACTCAATGTCTCCCAAAGTGTCTGACTGCACTTCAGTTGTAGCACATATTATCCAGATTCAGAGGCCACCTCCTCCTCACCTGACCACTAAACATCCATTAATGTCTCTTTGCCTAACAATACCACTCATTTGTGCACCTCAGACTATTTAATTAAAATAAACTAGATTAACTGCATATAAATCCTGGTTCTGTGTTAATGTACTTTTTTTTTTTTTTTTTTTTTACTGAAATGTGTTTTGGAATACTCATGAAAATAGCTCAGGATGACTGGAGAGTTTTTTGATTTTTTCTAGTCTTCTAGTTTTGTTTTAAATTAAGAATGAAGCAAGCGGTGCCACAACACTGAAAAATAAAGCATGATAACCTTGATAGGTCTCAGCCCATCCAGAACTGAATTAAGAAAATGAGTGAAACATGAGACAATCCTGTATTGCCTCGTGGAGTTCCCAAGGAATTTCCTAAAGCTAGCTTAAAGAAATCAGGGGGCAGCCCCCATATAAGGGCTATTCCTTCTCACAATGACTCAGACATCCAACAGCAGCCTTAATTACATTATAATCTTATAGTTGAGTAGCTAGGTTATTCCTTGATTCATCTCATTATAATATACAGATATAAAATGGATCAGAAGTGTTTTTCCCTAGTGGTCTTATTTTTTTTCCATTTACTCTTGGAAGCAACATCATTATGGATATACTTTACGCATTACCAAAGTTAAGTAAGATTACTTACACTTGTAGCTTCTTGCTTCTACCTCTGGGAAAGTTGTTCCAGCAAGACTATGAGATCTTTGGAAGGTAGAGCCTCATGGTTCATATTGATTTTTTCAGGAAAAGGAGTTCACAGGAAAGCTATACTTTCCCTGCATGCTGGAAAATTCAAGATGACGCAGCTTTTCTGCTTGGCCAAGCTAAGGGTTGTTGCATGGTGCTCACAAATCAGTATTCTGACTCCAAGTTGAGAATTCTTCTTTAGACTTCTTGATTGGGGGACTTTATTAAGTGTATCAGAAATGTAGTTTGGTGTTTGTGAGCACAAAATTGAAATTAAACTAAATCCAGATATCCACCATAGAATTTTATTTGATGTCAAGAAGTTCTAATAGGATTTTTAACCGGAAATTTCAGGTAAATTTATGTGAAAAGTAGAATAAAGAATCTCACAAGGTTTTATTGTTCCTCTTGCAATCACAGGGGTTGACTCTAACGTGAAAGCTGTTGCACTAGAAGTTTTTATTCCAAAAAAGTACAAAGAAATTGGTATGTAAGGACTGGGTTTCAACTCTGCTCTGTTTTTGACCCTCAAGTTAGTGCTGATATGTATGGCAGTGTTTATTAATAAAACAATAGTCCAATGGTAAACAAGTTTAATATCAGGCATGAATGCTTGACATTCTTCTTAAATGAAAAAAAAATAAATATATATATATATATTCTATAATGAATAATTAATTAGGACTCTGATCTGAATACAAGGACCAGAGCCCCTACCACTGTGCAGACAAACCAGAATGAAATGAATTCCTGTCATGCAGGGGGTGATATTAATGGTATCCATCTTTATAAATAAATCTAATTTTAAGCCACTTTAGTTGTTATCATATTGAAAGGGAGTGTCACATGCCTAACAGACAATTTCTATACTAGTAAATGGTAAAATTTAAGCTGAAAACAATTTTAACTTGCAGATATTTTCCTGCATTAAATACTTCTAATTAGCTTGCTGTTACAGCAAAACATAATTAACTGTATTATATTTTATTTTATTCTATTTTATTTTATTTTAGTTTAGTTTTAGGCCCTATATTAATATATGGGTGTTGATCTTAACCCTGATTTTCTATGTAGCTGAAATTCTGACTGATGTTTAGTAAAAAACCTTGCTATTTGGCTACTTCTAATTTATCACAATGTAGTTTTGCTTAGTTGACGGTGTGTGCTATGCAGTACGTGTTGTACAACTGGGTTTTCAGTTAATAGCAAGTGACCCTCAGTAAGAACCTCTGCTTGCTACCTCACTTGCAGAAATTTTAATATTCCCACTTGGGGGAGCAGTCATGCATAGTCTCATACCTGTGAACAGCTTAAGTCATGTGAGTATTTCTCCACTGATTACCCAAGGATTATGTGCATGTGCAAGCATTTGTTGAATTCAAATATATCATCAGGGTTTTAGTTTAAATGTCTGTCCTAACATCTGACTCATTTAAATCTTCCAGATTGTAGATGTTATTTTCACTTGTTTAGCAGGTTTTCACACTTATATAACTGGCATATTTCCCCACCTCTGCCAGTAAACATCCAGATAAATATATTATAAAAAGGCAATATTAGTAAGCAGCCAGTTTGAAAGTAAAATTCCTGACAAATGGTAAACAGCTCAGATGGCAACAAACAGTGCAGGTCAAACCAAGTCACATTACAGCATAGATCAAACAGGCAAACCAGAAAGCCAAGCAAGAACATACATTTTTAAAAGAGTTCTGGTGAGACATTAAGAAGTACACAGTCTGGGCCTTCCTCTGTTCTCCAAGAGTTTGGTGCAAATTATGCTAATGACTTTAAGAAAAAAACAGTGCTAATGAAAATCTAAGTAGTTTCTAAAATCTAATGTCAAATCTGAGGTTTGTCTCAATCTCTGGCTGTCTTTTTACTGCAAATGCTGACATTCAAGTACTCATGAGCAGCAGGGATTAATGGAATGCATTCTAACCTGACTGAAGGACAAGTTCTGAACTCAACAGACCTATCACCATAATAAAATACAATGCTTTATTATTCTTTGCAAGAAAAGTCCCATTTTGAAATAAAAATGACAGGGTTTAATATAAGAGAATGGAACTTTCTAATATTTCTTGTTCCAAGACAAAGAACTCTGTGAGATGGATGAAAATTTCTTAAGAATTAAGAACTATGACTAAAATAATTCTGATTTTTAAACAGTTTTTTGCCTTTTTCTCTTTCACCAAATGTACTGACAAACAAAAATAAGTGTTTTTTTTAACATCAGCTCTGCCTGTGAAAAAATACTACTCAGGCTGAAAAGAGTTTAAATTATCTCAGTGAAACAAATGAAGAAAATAAATAAATTCTGAGCACTAGATGTTTCTCTCATTTGATTAGTAATAAGAAAATAAGTTTAATGCTTCTAGGTCAGTGATTTGAATTGAGGTTAGTTAAGTAGTGTATCTTTTTGCAGAAGCAAATTATTACTTTTTGTTATTAATTATGGTTTTTGGTTGACTCATCTGAAATGATTAAGAGCTCTGTCCAGAGCATAAGTTCCACCTTTGGTCCTGTGCATAATTGTTCCTTCAGCTGCCTCTATTAGACATTACTTGTCACTGAGACTTGGTGAAATTTTGGCCACTGCAATACAATTCTTTCAGAGGAGACTATAGGAGTTCAGTGCCTAAACTCCACTGGATTAAAGAGAAGAATAATCTAAGCTTAAACTTCTATGGATCCAAATGTTCTCCTTCACAGTATTTGTGTAACTTTGCTTAAGGTTGGCCTTAAGCAAAGGCCGGTTGAGGTTGGCCGTCTCTATTGGAAGTAACTGTGTTTCCTAATTTTGGATAAATGTTCCGAGTTTATATAACCTTAAAACGGTTAGAGTTGGAAAGGACCTTAAAGATCATTGAGTTCCAACTCCCTTGCACAGGAACACCTCCCTGTAGATCAGGCTGCTCAGAGCCCCATCCAACCTGGCTTTGGATGCTTTCAGGGCTGGAGCTTCCACAGATTCTCTGGGCAACCTGTTCCAATGTCTTGCTACCCTCATAATAAAGGATTTCCTCCTGATCTCTAACATAAATTTGTTTAAATATGTTAACATGTGATGTTTATATACATTAACAATGCTGAAGGGTTTAATTATAATTAGATGGATATCCTGAAAATAGGAATATTTTAACAGATTTATTTATTTAAAAAATCTGAATATTACTAGACAATTCTGTTAGAAAAAATTGGAGGAAGATTCATTTCACACAATTGTATCCAACCAGATTTTGGACATCTAATCTAAGTGGTTTGTCTTGGCTCAATACATAGTGGAGAGATAGAAGACTTTAGGGAATGATTCATCCTCTGTGTTTTAGATCTTATTCTTAGGATAAGTGTCTGTATCTCCCTATTAACTACAGAGAAGGCCTATTGGAAATAATTTTAAAATTCAACAAACTCATCCAGTCCCATCCTCATAATCTCTTGCACAAGAATATCTGAGGACTGCAAGAAGAGATATTTTCCCTGTATAATATCTACCACTCTTCAAAAGATTACCTTTGATATGGTAGATAAGTGGGGGAGATTAACACTTTCATTTGTTTACTTTGTACTAGTGTGGCTGATAAAGAAGCAGCATCTTCCAAAAACAGAAGATGCATTTTTTTTAAGCAATAATAAAAAATACAGGACTATTACATGATAACTGAAAAAATCACACAGAGCATAGCTTTGGAACAATGACTGTTTAATCCACATTTAATTTGTGTCACCATTCTATATTGATTATCTATTATCCTCATGCAAATGGCATGACTTATCCATTGAAACAGCTGTGCATTTTTTTTAATTTTAAGTGAATTATTTTAGTGCTTCATGAAAGGTGTCAGATTAACAGCCCCAGGGACTGAAGGCCTCTGTTTATCCACAAAAAGTATTCAAGTGATAATGATGGATCCACTCAAGCAGCTGCCTCAGCTGTTACTTATCTCGAGGGTTTGTTTCACTGCTCATAGGTCCAAAATACACCCTGCACAAATGAGAACCAAGCAGATTCTGATGCTTGATTCTTGGACAAAAAAAAATAATCAAAAGACATGAAGGTAATTTTGATACAACACAATTAAACTGAGTTTCTCATCACTATAGGATGTTTTGATGACCTAGGTAGATTAAAAAAGGTAGCAGAAAAATTCAAAAGGAGCTGGTCCATGGGAGGCTATTAAATACTGTGTAATGAATTTTAGTGTCAGTTTAGAAAGTGCGAATAACATGAGCTTCCAGGAGCTGGGGAGTGTATCTGTGAGAAATCACTCTAAAGTAGTTCTATCTGTCTCATTCTGTCTCTAAATATCTTCTACTGGTCTCTTTTGGAGCAAGGTTCCTGCTCTGCAGGACACTGATGTCGAGCATCTTCGACCTCAGAAATCACTATCTCATTTATGGTAGTCTCTTTTCTATGTTGTTTCTTCACCAAAAGGGTAGTCAGGCATTGGAACAGGTTGCCCAGAGAGGTGGCACAGTCACAATCCCTGGATATATTGAAAAAAAACTGTAGGCATGGCAGGCACTTCAAGACACACTCTAGTGGGCATTGTGGGTGTTGTAATGTAGGTTGGTTGGTTGTGTTGAGGGTTTTCTGGGGGACTGTGTTGGGTGGTTTTTCCTCCTTCTAAGTGGACAGATGGACTTGGTGATCTTAAAAGTATTTTCCAATTGTGACAATTCTATGATTTTGTGAAATTACAGGTTTCTGTGTCCCGACTTGTCTTCTAGATCTTGATTTTCCTTTTCCATGTAAATGAATTTTCTCTTTGGAATAAAAAGACCTCACAGTAATTACATTTCATTAAAAAGAAAGATGGGTACTCTGTTTTGTACACCAGCACTATTTTGCAATGATAAGGTGAAATGCAGGGAAGAGAATATTTTGGGAGGTTGCTGACCCTTCTGCTCTGTGATCATGCCCCAGTGTATGATCATCTTCCATTTTGGTTTTGCTGACATGCTGACAACTTTTGAGGGGGTTGGTAAAATAAGTCACCTTCAGAATTTCCATAATTACAAATTTTAATTACAGCATGTTATGTTGGGCAATACATTAAGAATACAAGTTTGAAAGTGTGGATCAGGAATATGTCTCTGACATATATGCTGATAGAAAGACACTGGAAATGTTTAAAAAGAGCAGATACACTGCAATTAGGTTTTTGGTGTGGGGTTTTTTTATGATTATTATTTTAAACAAATATGTGACTGTGAACATGGTTTGGGGAAGAAAACAAAAATGAAAGCCTGTTCTAATAAGGAAAGCATAGGAGATATTTTTATATCATCAGCCCACTAATGATTGCCCTTGAGTTGTTTCCAAACTAAGGGCTTGCCTAAAGAGGTAAGAAAATAAGTTTTCCTTTTCAGGTGATGAGAGCAGCAAGAAAGGAGAATAGTCTGTCTCCATAACTCTGCACATAATAGGCAGAAATCCTGACACATTTCCAAGGCATCAGAGGCAGCAGAATTCCAGGTGGAATGCCTTGGGAGACCCTTCATATTTTCTCTAATTTTTTACCCTGGGTACTTCAAGATATTTTCAATTACAAGTTAGGTTTTCTAGCCCCACACAATGCCTATCTTAAGTATTGACTTTCTGTCCTTATGAAGGGGCTTAAAAAAAACAACAACAAAGGGAAGATTAAGGGATATTAATATTTGATGCTAGATATTAATGCATTCTGCTGTGTTTGGCTAAGGTAGACAGTCTAGTAACATGCTCAGGCTTAAACACATTAATATTATTCTAGGAAGAATATATTATACTATAGAGTTCTATAATATACTGTAATAAATCATCTCCGTATAGAAGAATATTTCCTGTTAATGACAGGAAGCACCTTTTCTGTGGTAAAAAGAACAGGTAACTATAACTGCAAGCATAGAATATGGGTGAGAAAGGTAGCAGATTGATTTAGGCAACAAACTCATGGCCTTGAACAAGACAAACAGAGAAGGAGATAAAGAACATTCTTTTACTGATTTAGTGATGTATGTCAGGAGTAAGCCCTGGTCCCTGCCCAGCTGAGGTGGACTAGTTCATATTTTCAATTATTTTGGAAACTGGGCTATAAAGGAAAGTCTGCCAAATTTTGTTTGTATGCTTTTGTTTGTGTTTTTGTTTAATTGTTTGGTTTTGGGTTGTGTTGTGGTTTGTTGTTGGGTTGTTGGTTTTGGGGGGTTTTTTTGCTTGGTTTGTTTTTTTTGGTTGCTTTTGTTTTGGGTTTTTTTTGTGGTTTTTTTTGTTGTTTTGTGTGTATTGGTGTTGATTTTTCCTTCCTAGACAGCAGAGCTAGATGCTTCACACTTCACTGGAACGTTGAAACAAGGTAACGTATGCATGAGGAAGAAACCTGAGATGAAACATACAACAAAGTGTAGCTCTTTCCTTGAGATCCATTAAGCTCTGTGGTCAGAAGTAGAATTTCTTCAAGGCACCTGCTGTGCCTACTATGAAAACAAAGGTATGAAATTACCCATGGGGTACAAGGGCTTCCTCCATCCCATTTTCTCACCTGCATTCTGTGCCCAGGAGGCAGGAAATGAACAACAACATTCCTCTCTTTATGCCTTCCTCCAGTGAAGTTCAACCTCCTACTACCTCCAGGAACCCTTCCCTCAATCATATTGAGACTTCAGGCTACTCTGTCCCAAGTAATCACAGTATACACTTTATTTCAGATAGCTTACGCCAGACAAGGGCATTTGACACACTCTGCTTTGGTCAACAAACTAAGAATTAAGTATCTACTAAGGTTACATCTGAAGGAGACATCTCTTTATATTCTGATGTTCTCTGAGCACAGAAATACAAAAGTTTGACAGGATACTCCTTGACATGAAACGTTTCCCAGTTCATTTTAAAAACAATTGTTTTCAATCCCCGTTTTAACATACATAAAAATAATAATAATAATAATAATAATGGGAACAAAACAAAACAAAACAAAACAGAAACCCCAAACTAAAAATCTCAAATGCTTTCTGTGAACTGATGAATCATGAAAAATGACCTTGCTTGCCTTTAAAATACATGAAGGTGATGTTGAGATTATTGGTTATAATCCTTTTTTTTTTGTTAAATGGGTACTTAGGTAAGACATTCTTGACTGAAGCACACTGTGAATCTTGGAAGGTCATTTCTTATGTGCTTTCCATTGCTGATATAGATTCATAGATTTTAAGTCCAAAAGGGACCTTGTATAACTCCTCCTGCATAATACATGTTGGATAACTTCGCTTGATAATTATGCATCAAATCAAATTTAAAGCATACCAAGGAATGCAAATATGACTTTACTTTCTGTTCTGTAACCTCCCTCAACACTACACACATATGTGTGTGTCTCTCTTTATTTCCCAAGACCTCCTTACATCATGCAGATCTCAGAATAAATTCCTATCATAGTTTCCAGTGAAACTGGTAAAGGGAAAAAAATATAATAGTTAAGAGCATTTGGTCTGAGAGTAAAACAGAGAAGGAGGCTGTAGGCCACAGAATAGATGTGACAGAGAACAGAAAGTAATGAACCACCTACTGCATTTCCAAGACCTTCATTCAAATTCATGCTTACTATACCAGTAAGTCATAGATGAAAATGAGTTGGATGGTTCTACCTCATCCTGAACTCTGGTGGGCATTTGTAAATATCACCAGGCATACCCTAGGATCAGGATACAGTTTGTCCATCAAGTCCTTTAGGTGAACTTGACTAGCAGGAAATCTTTCTAAATCAGAAGTGAGGCTGTCCCAGCTTTTCTACCTTGGATTAACAAAATTACCCCATATTCTGTATGTTGGCACTTTTACCCCAAGGACTGATGTATTTTTTACAGAAAACTTTCGCACTTTTTAATGCTTTTCACAACCATCTGGTGGATGCTGATGTGAATTACATATATATAAATATATATATATTTGATTAAATCAGACAAATAAAAATCCCAGCTGATCTCAGTTAATTTGTGAAGAATTTCACTATAGACACATGCATATGCAATGCACTAATTTCAGGGACAAGAGAGGGATTCTATTTTCCTCACTCTAGATCCTTTTACTCCAGGATCTCAAAGATGAACTTTTTGTATAGATATTGAGCTTGTCAAAACAGAATACCTAAGTACAGAGCCTCACTGCTGCCTAATTGCTATACTGATATGCCCTGAGGTTAAACATTTTTCACTATTGGCCCCAGGACATTTCTTGGCTCCTAACTTTAGCTAGAAATTGTATGAAATTCTCTCAGTCTCCAACAAATAACTAACCCAAAATCTCGTATGAAATTAACTAACCATAGTCACTGAATTACCTTTCTGATCAAATCTCTTCTGAATATCCTAGCACAGGTTATTTATTGAAGGATACTAAGAAAAAGAATTATTCAGTCCTTTGGAAATTGTTCATGATTCATTTTTATGCAAAGCAGACCCTATCTTCTTTAAAGGAGAAAAAAATAATTACTAATCGTCATTAAAACAACAACTAACAACCAAAAAAACCCCCAAAACAAACCTAAAACCACAAACAAACCAAGAAAATTGCTCAGCTCTAGTAACACATCAATGCATCATTTTTTAAATGAGGATTATGAGTAGTTTTCGTCAAAGATTGTTCCAATTTTTTATGCCCTTTCATGATAGAGTTGTGGTGTTATTGCAGAATAATACTAATAATTTTTATTTGTACCATCTTTCATTAATGCCCTTCATAATAATTATTTATTTAGGAGGTAAAATAGTGCAAAAGTTAATAAAAATTATTTTCATATTTATTTATTTTTAGCACTGGTACTGACTTATTACTTTGAGAAAGCACAAGATTCTCAAGCCCTTTTTCAGTTTCTTTAGTAGACTCATTGACATTTCTACTCAGAAAATGCTATGCAGGTATGGTTATTTACACTGACTATTGTGTTGAGTTAGTTTAAAGTAAAGCCTATAACTGAAAAAGTTAAGTATCTTTGGAGGGCAAATCAGATTATTTATCTTCATACTCCTTTCTCCCATTTACACACTACCAGTTGACCTGGTGAATACTGTCCTTTCTGCTCATCCTAGTAAATGAAAGGATGTCTCTGGACACTGGAAAACCACCAACTACACTTCTAAAGAGCTGGACTCAACATTGCAGAACCTCACCCCAGGTTAACTGTCATTCTCTCCTAAATCTATCCCTAAACTAAGTTTAATACAACAGCCTCAATTATAGAGAACAGTCTTGGAAATAATTTAATTTATTGCTATGGATGGACCTGGGGAATTTTAATTGTTGTGTGAATATAGTGCTAACTTCACTAAAAATTGGCATTCTCATTCATGGGAAATAATGTTTTATAGACAGACATTTAAATAAAACTCCGAGTAACTTCTGATCTCCCATCCATTGATGGTGAGGATGCTGGATGCTGTCAGCTGAAGCTGACTTCTACACATTTTCTTCTTTATCATCTCTGACAGCAGTAGCAGAGGAGGTCTTTTAGCAGTTTGACTGTTCTTTAGGATGAATTCTGAACATAAGCAGCTGGAGATGAGAACAAAGGTTTATGGAGTCTTAGTGTCAGCAGGAGAGATTGTGCACAGCCAGCACCATGCTGTAAGGCACAGGAATATGTGTGCTTTGTAGACTAGTCCTTATGTTTCTTGTGCGTCTATTCCTAGAGATTTCAGAAATTAATGCAGCCATTGCCTTGTACTCTATTACTTCCCTTTGGAGAAACTTGGACCTTGTGAAAAATTACACTATACTTGCTGCTTGACTCCTCTTAAGCCTATGGAGGGACCAGTCTAATAAAACCAATATGGGTCATCTAAATTATTTCTCATTAGATTAATATGTAACTTCATACAAGGTGAATTTTGTTAAGATTATCTGGTCCACTAGATCAGGTAATATCAATGCATCACAATTCAAGAGGAAGTGGCCAGAGACTTGCTACACATAGACACACACAAGTCTATGGGAACGGATGGGCTACATCCAAGGGTGCTGAAATAGTTGGCAGACGTGATTGTGATTCCATTATTTACCTGAAGTCCTGGCTAACTAGGGAGGTCTCAATGGACTGGAGGGCAGAAAATGTAACACCCATCTATAAGAAAGGCAGAAAGGTGGATCTGGGAAACTATTGACCTGTCAGTCTGACCTCGATACCAGGGAAGGTCATGGAGCAGATCATCTTGAGTGTTATTAGAAGACACATAGAGGATAACCAGGGGATCAGGCCCACTCAGCATGGGTATATGAAAGGCAGGTCTTGCCTGACGAATCTGATCTCCTTTTATAACCTGATGACCTGACTACTGGACAAGGGAAAGGCTGTGGATATTGTTTATTTGAACCTCAAAAAAACATCTGACACAGTTCCCCATAGAACTCTTATAAAAAAATCCCTGGCTGCTCTTTGCCTGGATGAACATATCATCTGTTGGATCAAGCACTGGCTGGACAGTTGGGCTCAAAGAATCAATGGAGTCAAATCCAGCTGGGGCCAGTCACAAGTGGTGTTCCTCAGGGCTCAGTTCTGGGACTGTTTCTGTTTAACATTTTATTGATGATCTTGATAAGGACATTGAGTGTATTATCAGTAAGTTTGCAGATGACACACAGCTAGGCAGGAGTGATGATCTGCAGGAGGATACAGAGACTCTACAGAGAGACTTGGATAGATTAGATCGTTGGGCTCATGTTAATGGTCTGGACTTCAACAAGGCCAAGTGCTGGGTCCTGCACTTGGGCCACAACAACCCATGCAACACTACAGGCCTGGGGAAGTGTGGTTGGAAAGCTGTTTGGCAGAAAAGGACCATGGGGGTTCTAATTGACAAGCGGCTGAACATGAGCCAGCAGTGTGCCCAGGTGGCCAAGAAAGCCAATGGCATCCTGGCCTGTATTATTAATAAAGTAACCAGCAAAAGTTGAGAGGTGATTGTCCCCCTGTACTCAGCACTGGTGAGGCCACACATGGAGTATTACATGCTGTTTTGGGCACTTCATTTCAAGAGAGATATCGAGGCACTGGAGCAAGTACAGAGGAAGGCAACAAAGCTGATGAAGGGCCTCGAGAAAATATCGTATGAAGAATGCTTGAAGGAGTTTGGCATGTTTAGTTTGAGAAAAAGAAGGCTGAGGGGAGACCTCATCAGTCTCTATAACTACCTGAAAGGTCATTGTAGAGAGGCTGGTGCTGGTCTCTTTTCACAGGTAATTAGCAACAGAACAAGAGGGAATGGCTTCAAGCTGCAACAGGGGATGTTTAGACTGAACATTAGGGAAAAAAAAATCACAGAAAGAGTGGTCAGACACTGAAATAGGCTTTCCAGGGTGGTGGTTGAGTCACCATCCCTGGATGTGTTTAAGGGACGTTTGGATGTGATGTTGGTGGAGATGGTTTAGGGGAGAACTTTGAAGCGTAGGGATGATGGTTGGACTCAGTGATCCCAAGAGTCTTTTCCAACCTGAATAGTTCTATGATTCTATGATTCCTGCCAGAACTACAAGTGTCCTGGTTTATATATTAAAGGCCAATCCCAAAAAACAGACAACATAATTACTCTCTATTATCCCCCCTCCAACCTCCCAACAAAAGATAGAAGGAGAATAAAGAAGAGAGACTTAAACTTTCAAAATTGAAACTAGGAACAAATCCTGATGCTTCCAGTCTTTCAGGGTCCTAGGGACCCTGTCTCTCTATAGGTGTCCAACACTGTGCCAGTGTCCCCCAAACTATAATAATAAGATTCTAGCTGACTGTATTCTCTGGTATTTAAAGGTGCACTCAGATAATACTAAGACAGCCTAACTTGATGTGTTCAAAATAGTTTGGTTCTGCTTTACCTCCTCTTCTATCATTGCTTTCCTTCCACTCTCTTTGTGTCAGCTCTTCAATAAGTGAGTTCAGCACAGTAATTCTGCAGAAAAATTAAGTAACCAAACAATTGCAATTTCAAATGGCAAACAGGACTAGCTAATCAAAGGGTGAAATACTTCTCAAAGAAACACTGTATGGAAGAAGAAGGAGGTGGAATATTTGCATCTTTTGGTGGCTGCAAATTGTGAGATTGTCTCAGACCTCTACTTCAACAGCACCATAATAGTCTGGTAAACCCAGACAGCTTACACTTGATGCAGATTTTTCATTTTCAGTGTGTTAAAAGACAAAAGAAATTTACAGGGTTTTTTTTGTTTGTGTTTTAATTTATATATTTTTTTTCTAAGACAGATCTTCAGTGTTCTGCCTGCTGCATACGTACTTGTCCACATACTAACCTTTTACTATGAACATCTTTGATCCCTAAATCACATTTAATCATATTCTTATCCACTTCCGTGGATCAGTGCATCTCCACTCTTGACTCTAACAGCACATTCAAGAGGAAAAACAAAGTCACAGGAGAATAGTTCAGATAGTTCATTCCTTATTGGATGAGGGGGGGCGAACTTAGTAATAGAGGACAAAGAAAAGGCTGAAGTGCTTAACACCTTTGCCTCAGTGTTTTAACAAAAAAGAATACCTACCCTCAGGGCAACTGAGCTCCTGAGTTGGTAGATGGGGATGGGGAGCAGAATCCTCCTCCTGTAGTCCAGGAGGAAGTGGTTAGGGACCTGCTGTGCTACTTAGACCCAAACAAGTCTGTAGGTCTGGATGGGATTCATCCTAGGGTGCTGAGGAAACTGGTGGAAGAACTGGCTAAGCCATTCTCAATCGTTTACCACCAGTCCTGGCTGACTGGGGAGGTCCCAGATGACTGGAGGTTGGTCGTTGTGATGCCCATCCACAAGAAGGGTTGGAAAGAGGATGTGGGCAACTATAGGCCTGTCAGCCTGACCTCAGTGTTTGGCAAGATTATGGAACAGATCATCCTGAGTACATTTAAGCGACATGTAGAAGACAACCAGGGTATCAGGTCCAGCCAACATGGGTTTAGGAAACAAAAGTCCTGCCCCACTAATCTAATCTCCTACGACTGGGTGACCCACCTAGTGGATGATGGAAAGGCTGTGGACGTGGTCTACCTCAACTTCCACTAGGCCTTTGACACAGTCTCCCACAGCATCTTCCTGGAGAAGTTAGCAATCTACGGCTTGAACAGGTGCACCCTTCACAGGGTTAAAAACTAGTTGGATGACCAGGCCCAGAGAGTGATGGTGAATATACCTTCATCCAGCTGGCATCTGGTGACCAGTGGTGTCCCCCAGGGATCTTTGCTGACAACTTGGATGGGGGGATTGAGTCCACCCTGTCACAGTTTGACTCAGGTCCGACAACAATGCTCTCGATCCCCTCCCCCTCCCACCCAGGTAGGGAAGGAGAGAGAGAAAAAGAGAGAGACTTGGCTGGATTGAAAACTAAACTACACAGCTTTAATTAAAACACTAATGAATCATACAGGAAAATATATACAATTATATACAGATATATTCAGGTATGGGCAAAAGCCTCTCGCCTCCCCCCACCCCAGCAACTCCCACAGCACTTCCCTGAACTGGGAAGAGTCCCGAGGAATCCCGGAGCTGCTGCTGGAGAAAGCACAGAGTTATGGGGGTCACAAGAGATCAAGCCTGAGGATCGACGGTGATGGATGAACAGAGTCCTCCCTGGACGCCGGCCATGGACGGAAGAGAAGGGGAGAAGAAGAAGGAAGGAAGTTGTCTTCTGTGATCTCTGACCTTCCTTTGAGCTTACGTAGATATATGGAATGGAATATCTTTGGCCAATTTTGCTGTCCGTCTAACTTAGCCTCCTACGGGGGGGTCACAGATCTCCCCATAGTGTCTGAGCTGGCAGAGTGCAGGTGCAGCCTTGAAGCCTCAGTAGTTAGAAAAACATTCCTCTGTCTTATCAGCCTAGCAGAACACGCTGTTGCTAGTTACAAGAAAGCTTACTGAAGGAAAAAAAAATCAGTAAAAAGGAAAATTGGCTTCATCCTGGCTCAAACCAGGACACACCCTCAGTAAATTCACAGATGACACCAAGCTGTGGGGGGGGTATCAATCTGCTGGAGGGTAAGTAGAAGCTGCAGGAGAATCTGGACAGGCTGGGTCAATGGACTGAGGCCAATGGCATGAAATTCAATAAGACCAAGTGCAGGGTCCTGCGCTTTGGCCACAGTAACCCCAGGCAGCACTGCAGCTTGGGGGAAGAGTGACAGGAGGCAGCCCAGCAGAGAGGGACCTGGGAGTACTGGTTGACAGCCAATTGAACATAAGCCGGCAGTAATCCTAGATGGTCTGGAAGGCTAATGGCATCCTGGCTTGTATGAGGAACAGTGTGGCCAGCAGGAGGGAGGGATGTCATTCTTCCCCTTTACACAGCACTGGTGAGGCCTTACCTTGAGTACTGTGTCCAATTCTGGACCTCTCACTTCAAGGAGAATATTGAGGTGCTGGAGCAGGTCCAGAGGAGAGCAACAAGGCTGGTGAAGGGACTAGAGGGAAAGTCTTATAGGATGGAGGCTTGTTTAGCCTGGAGAGGAGGAGACTCAGGGGGGACCTTCTCACTCTCTTCAACTACCTGAAGGGAGGTTATAGTCAGGTGGGGGCTGGGCTATTTTTCCAGACAAGTAGCAACAAGACAATAGGGCATGGCCTCAAGCTGCTCCAGGGGAGGTTTAGGTTGGATATTAAGAAGCACTTCCTCACAGAGGGGGTGATTAGACATTGGAATGGACTTCCCAGGGAACTAGTGCAGGCACTGTCCCTGGGTATATTCAAGGAAAGACTGGATGTGGTATTTAGTGCCATGGTCTGGCTAATGTAGTGGTGTTGGTCATAAGCTGGACTTGATGATCTTAAAGGCCTTTTCCAGACTTGGTAAGTCTGTGATTTTGTTATTCTGTTATTTATATTTCTCTCCTATGAAAGAGACTAGAATTGTCCACAACTGTCATATAAAATAAAATATTATTATCAAACTAGTCAGTCTTGTAATTCAGATCTTCTTACCAACTTGAGGAAGACTACTTTGGCCAAAAGTATTCATTCCTGATAGGAGCCTGAGAATGAAAGTACAGTCTTAAAGGCAGTAAAGTGACACCTTATATACTAGCAGACTCCAAAAAAAAAAGTGTTAACATATCTTTAGGACTGGTAGAAATGTGCAATACTTGGTGGACTTTACTCATTCCTCAGAAGGCACATGGACTGTCATGTGGGGTGGGATTTCCTAACCTGAAAAGTTTATAATCTCCCGCACATTAGCTGAAGCAACAAGTTAGGAATACCACTTCATCTGGGGGCAAATATGTCATTGTCTTTGCAACTCAAAGTATTTTCAGTTATTCCTACCTTTTAATAGCGAATTTAATCACTGAGATTATGTAAAGCAGAAGAAATAGGGAAGGGAAAGGGAAAAGGAAAGAGAAAAGGAAAGGGAGAAGTGTGTTCTTGCCCTTGTATAACTTAAAAAGATCGTTTTACCTTACCTCAAAAGGAAGAAACAAAGTATTTATCTAACACCCTTGACCCCCAAAGAAGCCACAGTATTTCTTTACTGTCAGGCTTGTTTTACTACTAAATATAGCCACCACAAACAAGAGAAAATTCAAAAATCATAGGAAAAAAACCCCAAATCTAGCTTCCGTAAATTCTTTGTGATTGTTAGTATTTCACAGATAAAACCTAAGTTTACTAACTATAAGGCTCCTCTACTCTGATTTAAAATATTTCAATTGTAAATTCTTTAACCATGATCATAGCATGCAAGGCACACACAAACTCGACACAGGAAATTATTGGAGACAATGTCCCACTGTAATTAAAACAATGGAAGGGCAGAAAGTAGAAACTTTCCCACCCACTGTTCACCCTTCCCATCTTAATGGAAGTAGAAATACATGCTTTGTAGACCACAAATACCCAGGCTGATTAATTACATAGCTATGCAATATTACTCATGCATTCCTCCTGAAATGTCAAAAGGATTAGGAGTGCCAAATCTTTCCTCCCAAACTCTAATCTTACGGAGCCCTGCTGCTATGAAAACAGTGCAATTACTTTCATAAACTGTCAATTTTACAATAGGGGGAAAAAGGATCTTTACCAACAGCAAATAATTATACCACCACTTAATGATTGATTTAACATAGAAAACCCATCTAATTCCTTTTGTCATTACAATCTACAGTATTAACCCTCTAACAATGGTGCCTTAGTGGTTCGACATTTCATTAGCATGAAGAATAATGTTAGGATAAAACATAGCTTAACTTTTTATATTGTTAATCTCCATCAATGCACTATACACCTGGTGTGTGATGAGGCCTATTAGTTTCCCAAATATCTGGGGTGCTATCTAGTTTAGCAGCATCCTTTCAAGAAAAGCACTAGTGTAGCACATTACACATTTTGAAAATGAATCTCATCCATGGAACACAGAAGAAGGGATCATATGATTTCCATTTTACTGCAAAAAAACAGCTGCAGGGCTAAGCAGTAATACCCCAGAACACAGTTACATGTTTTCAAGCCATGCCTACATTTAGACTGGTCTCATAGAGATGATTTGTGCCCCATCTAAATGCTTTGAGATTGGGATGGAGCTGTTTCTGAGTTTGTTTATAAATTATGCTTGACTAATCTGATAGCCTTCTATGATGTTGTGACTAAATGGATAGATGCAGGGAGACCAGTGGATGTGGTCTACCTTGACCTTAGCAAGGCTTTTGACACAGTCTCTGGTAACATCCCAGTGAGCAAGGTCAGAATATATGGGATGAAAGAATGGATAGTGAGATAGATTAAGAATTGGCTATACAATAGAGCCCAGAAAGTGGTGGTCAATGGTGCAGAATCCAGCTGGAGACCTGTAACTAGTGGACAGCTCTCAGCTATCAGTCCTGGGTCTAGTCCTGTTTAACATCTTTATCAACCTTGATGACAGGACAGAGTATCTTCTCAGCAAGCTTACTGATGACATGAAGCTGGGAGAATTGGCTGATTCACCTGATGGCTGTGCAGCCATTCAGCCATTCAGCAAGATTTGGACAGGCTGGAGAGCTGGGCAAAGAGAAACCTAATGAAGTTCTGCAAATCAGAGTCCTGCACTTGGGAAGGAACAACAAAATGCACTAGTACAGGCAAGGAGGTAATCTGTTAGAGAGCTCCATGGAGAAGGACCATGAAGAAGGCAGTGACAAGCTCTTTTCACTTGTGTCCTGTGACAGGATGAGGAGCAATGAATTCAAACTCAAGCACAGGAAGTTCCACCTCAACACAAGTAAGAACTTTTTTACTGTGAGAGTTACAAAGCGCTGGAACACATTCCCCAGGCAGGTGGTGGAGTCATCTTTTCTGGAGAGTTTCAAGACCTGTTTGGATGCCTTTCAGAGTGATCTGCCCTAATTTTGTTGTGTTTTTTTTATATTTCACTTTTTTTTTGTTTTTGCTTTGGTTTTGTTTGTTTGTTTGTTTTTGTTTGTGCTTTTTTTTCTGTTTTTTGTTTGTTTGTTTGCTTGTTTTTGGTCCTACTTTGGCAGGGGGGGTTGGACTTGATCTTCAGAGGTCCCTTCCAACCCCTAATATTCTGTGATTCTGTGATTCTGTGATGTCAAGTATCAGTAGTGCACTGGGCTGGGGAACTCTTTAAAAAGAATAATCTCATTTTATGTTTCAGTAGTTTGGAATAGTTTCTTATTTCTATTTCAATCCACAGACCTACACTGTATAAACATGGTAAGAGGCAGTACTTGCATTGCCATAACCATAACCATAACTTGCATAACAAAATATAAGGAATGAGCAAAAAAAAAGAAAAAGCTTTCTTATCTTCATCCTGCATATTTTATTATATTTTAAGTGTTCAAATAAATTTTTAGACTTTAAACTTTTCAGAACTACTGAATTATTTCTGAATGAAAAGAATTCTGATGGGGACAGACATACTTTGTGAATTACAGGTTTGGGCCAAAAGTGGTTAGTTTAAGAATGCTAAGAAAAAAAAAAAAAAAAAAAAAAAGAAAAAAAAAAAGAAAGTTTTTCACATACAATTTAGGAGAAAGAACAGGGAGAGCTGGCCATCTGATTCTGATTTCAAAATTCAGGAATCTTGCCTAGCCTATTCACATACCTGATGTAGGGTCAGAAAGGGTTTTAGCTTTTCATGCATCTCTAATAAGACTGAAATGAACATAACAAGTATTACAACAGAGTGAAAGAACTGAAGTATGGAAATGTACACTTGAATATCCCATCAGAGCGGGCTGTAAATTTTGCAGTATCCATTACTTTGTCAGAGTGCTATTCCACATGTGGGCTAAGAACGAAGGTGTGAAATCATTAAAGTTTATATCTCAGGCTGGCTGTAAGCTTTGGCCTGTTTCTTTAAAAGTGTCACTACCTCTTGTTTAACATATTGACCTGCCTATTTGGCATTTGACAGCACTATTGAATTTTTGTGAATTTTATGCTTCAGGAAGGATATAAAGTAACAGGTTTTCCCCTGGGCTCCCCTCCTCCACAGCCTGAAATTTACTACATACTTCAGAAATGCTTTGTAATCTCATGTAAATATGTGGGAGTTTTTTTACTTGTTTTTTTTATTTGTTTGTTTTTGGGTTTCTTTAAGTAAAATGTGTATCTGAAACACTAGTAAAAAAATATCCCCTTAGCCCTTTCTCCCCATATGTGTGTACAGTTTTCACCAGGTAGTTAAGGGGCTAATAGCTCAACATTGCAATACTGAAAAAAGAAACATCCACCTTTTTTTTTCGCATATTTAAAACCAGATTTTTAAAACCCTCTCAGCTCTTAATTCCCAGTGCAGCGTGAAACTAAGATGTCCTCCCAAAATGGATGTTGTGACACTTAGCACTGCAGTAATGAAGAATTAGGTAAATAGGGTTCACAGCAGTCATACTGCCATCTAAATACTGCACACAACTATTAGAAAAACGTACATCCATGGTTTATAACAGACACCAAACCAAGCAGAAAAAAAAAAATAAAAAAAAAATTAAAAGAAATTATGGAAAGTCTAGGAAAAGCCTGACTGGCATTTATACTAAAATTTGGTGTGGAGATCTTTGCTTCTGTAACACAGAGGCAGCATCTTTCCTCACTCTAGGTGTCTAAGACATGGACTAAGTCACAAGTGACTGGCAGTTTCTTTTAAACATGGCAGAAGAGGAAGACCTAAATGATGGATTGTTGTGAGAAGTGTGTGTGTGTTGAGTGGGCATGGCAATGTCTTCCATATGCCTAAGGATCACTTGGGAGAAAAAAATGCTATATACTAAAGAACAATAATTCTCATTGTCCTCACTGGTTGTATGACAGAGAAGACTGTTGAGAGAAGATATATCTTAAAGCTTTCTTCAGAGTTTGAAAATATCATTGCTATTGGCTACAGTTTAATTCTTCCCCCTCCTGCTACTCTCCTTCATAGCTTTAAGATACAGTGATTTTAGGTTCCACTTCACAAGAGAAAATTACATTTATCTATATCTAATTTTAAAACAGAGAGTGTTCATGACAGCAAATACTTCAGTGAAGGTACGGGGACACCCAGAGCCCATATTTTAACATTCTAAAATTTTCCTGATTCTGAGCCCTTTCTTTCAAACCATTTTCATTTTTTCTCTTTTGCTTTTGTCTGATAGTGTTCAGTCTGACTGTTTTTTTCAAGCATTCTCAGATTTGTATCTGTCATGATACAAATGCCTTTGAATTTTTTTTTCCTTTTTTGTTTCTTGCCTAATAGGTCATGAGTTGTGAAACAAGCCTATGTCATCTCCCTCCCTCCTTTCCTTCCTTCCTTCCTTCCTTCCTTCCTTCCTTCCTTCCTTCCTTCCTTCCTTCCTTCCTTCCTTCCTTCCTTCCTTCCTTCCTTCCTTCCTTCCTTCCTTCCT
>NW_009953180.1:189421-216872 GCF_000747805.2 Chaetura pelagica | reverse complement strand
CCTCCCTCCCTCCCTCCCTCCCTGCCTGCCTGCCTGCCTGCCTGCCTGCCTGCCTTCATGCCTCCCTCTCTCCTTCCCTCCCTTCCTTTTTTTGTTTGTGCCTCCTCCCTTACTTCAAGTGTTAGGCAATACACAGTTTTTGACATATCAAGAGTTTGGACAGGACACTGTCTAGAAATCACAGCTATCACAAACATCAGTTAAGACAAGGATATTTTTAAATGTCTACATGAACATCCTTTTTGTGACATTCTGAACTGGGCCTCCAATACCTACATCAAGAGTCCTGTTAAACTTCATATAGCCTTTAGTTCTGTTATATAAATACAAACAGTTTCTTCACTGTACTAGGCTTGTAAGGTTTTCAGTTGTTTTTATGATTCTGTTTTTAACTTTGTCAAATGGATACTGGTAATAATAATTTATGTGTCCAGTACACATTGATATTTTTGCTACAACTACTCTAAAGATAAGCAGATGGGGGTTATTTATTTCTATTTAAACATATGTTTATATAATAATACATGTAATAGCATATGAAGGCTTCCTGAGCTGGCCTCCCTTTTAACTGGTTCAGAAACAAGACAAATTGCTGGTCACATGTTTTATGTTCTTAATTTATTGTGGTCTCTTATTCTCCAAATCAATAAATTAACTGAGCTGTGTCAGGTGTCTTTCCTCACTTTTATTTACTTCACAAACCAATATGAGGCAATGTATGTATCTCCAGTTCAAGTTAAAGAGCTAAATGACGATAAAAATATGAAAAAAAAAATCCTTCTTTCACCAATGACAATGAAATAAATTCACCCAAGAATTTTTCACTTACCTTTACTTTCACAGATCAAGATCATAACATGGGCATGCTTGTTATGGTCCTAAATATAGATGGAAAACTTGACCTTGATCTGCCACATTGGTGAGTGATGGAGAGGTAAGAAAGAGAGAAAGGGAGAGAAAAATAAAAAAGAAAGTGAGAAAGAGAGGGAGAAGAAGAGAGAGAGAAGAGAGAGAGAGAGAAGAAGACAGAGAAGAGTCAGAGAGTCAAAGAGGCAGGCAGGCAGGAGGGAAGGCAGGAAGGAAGGCAAGCAGGCAGGAAAGCAGGCAGGAAGGCAGGCAGGAAGGAAGGAAACATTAGGAGCTTTCCAATCCATGCAAAAAAACCCCAATTTTAAAAGCTGTGACTTTGAGCCAATGCCAGGGAAGATCTAGTAAGATAGAGGGGAAGTCTTCTGAGCTTATATTAATTATTATTTTAATTGTTAAAATAAACAATTCTGATGATCTTTTTATAATTACTTTTTGGAAACTGACCTGTTATAAGTGAAAGACGAGGAAAAGATTCTATCCACCCACATCTGTTGTTTCCTGGGTACAAGCTAGTCTTTCAGCATAACACTAATTCACAATGCAACAAAGAAAGGACAAACATGCCCCCTCTCTTTGCCTGATTAAGAGGATGTCTCATAAACGCATTCCCTGGACAAGCTTTATAATAGACTCATCCACTTTGGGTTCAATTGTAAATTCAATATCTACCACTATTAGTGGTTCAATCTGTTGAACATTATGCTGTTAAACATTTGGTAATACACAGAACTAGGCACAAATAATAGAAATAATTGTACAAATTTCTTTAAAGTATCTATTGCAGCTTGGAATTTTATGATGTGGGTTTTTGTTGTTGTTGGTTTTTGTTTGTTTGTTTTTCCATGTTTCTTTTATTTTACAGTAACTTCTCAGCAACAGCAGAGGATGAGCTGAGATTTTTATGGTGTGCAAAGGCTGAGTGAATCAGCAATAGCTGTCACATGTATTAAGGTACAGTTGTTTAAGGTGAAAATATTCTAAATGTGGAGAGCTGTTACAGATAGGTAAAATTTTTGAACTGCTTATCAGCTTTTTTTTGCTTAATATGTACTTTAAGCACTGACTGGCAAAGCAGCAGAATGCCAACTTGGTAAAAGTTCTGAGCCTTATTTCTTAACCCTGACAAGCCAGAGCTCCTGTGAGTTCACATTGCTCAGAGCTATAAAGTCATGGGGATTTGTACCAAACAAAATGGTATGGCTCCACAGTGCAGCTAAATGTAACCTTAAATCCTGCAAAAATCAGTTTCCCAAGTCCCTCTTTCCTGAGCAAGCAGCTCCCACTGATATCTACAGTCCTACTGGTGGTTGAGGCTGAACTGTATTAATAAAATTGCAGAACCCGGTAAGGAGCAGGGAACTCATGGAAAACTGAGCTGTTTTATGTGCAAACAGCTGCTAAACTTGTGCTTAAGCTTCTTGCCTCAGTAAAGAATCCATTTAACATGAAAGCACATCTCACCCCATTTCACTATTTGCTTTTTGGACCCATGGTTCAGAACTCCTTGTGTGCCTGGCATCAGTTGCACCACAAAATCTCCTAAGTGCCTTCTAACGTGTCTGTGGGTGCACATAGCTGCCCATTTGCTGCTGCTTTACTGACAGTCCTGATAAAGACAATGGGGCACACAAATTAGGAACCCAAGTACACACTTGTGAGTTTGAGAATCAGTCACTGAAGTTTTCAGTGTAAGAAGAACCGGCTTTCTACTGAGAAGAGCTTGTCCAGGCATCCTATTGTGGATAAATGTGTTTATCACAGATCTTTTAATTTGGCTAGTGTTGTCTTTCCAGACAGGGTAACCTCACCTTTTTTTTGAGATATTGGAAGCTTCTTACACACACAGACACACAGACACACGCACACACATATAATTTTCTCAATGCATGTTATAAGCAGACAAACTAATTAAGGAATCTTTTCTTCTGAATGAATTATAGTGATCAGGATATCTGAAAGATTAGCTCATATTTATCCCTCTGTAGAGCTCATATGAAGTGACTTTTTAAACTCAGATGCTTCTCCTCTAGAGTGACCGCTGTAAGAGCCATGGCAGTTGAAAAAGATTATTGAAATTATATTTACAGTTCCAGAATATACAAGCCATAACATGAATGCTATCCTTTTATAATTATCAGTATTATTTTTTTAATCCTTAAATCTAGTGTGTCTGAGTGAATAAAGCAACTAGTTTTGATGAAAAATTAGAGCTGACATTTTTTTCACCAATATGGATCAGAACCAGCACTGACTCTTATTTGAAATTGTAAAGGAAAAGAGAAAAAGAAAAAGAAAACAAAATAATAAATAATTTGGTTTAGTGTAAATGGATTGCGGTCCTTTTTGCTTCCTTCTAGACTAAGAAACATAGAGGCCTTGATTTATATCAAACCAAACCAGGTGATGCTGAAAATGCAGTGAATAGAAACAATCATCTGTGATTTCCAGTCTTGCTTCCTAGCTGCCACATTCTATGTTTAGCAGTCAAACTTTGCAGAAACTCACCCACTTCTGCTGAGACCCAGGTTGGCCTGCAGGAGCCAAGAAGAAGAGTGGGTAGCCAACATCTCTTTAAAGAGACAACAGGCCATGTGTCCGTTGTCAGGAAAAAATACTCCTATATTTTCCTATCCCTTGAGTAAGCTATATTTCAAAGCTCTGGTGTCAATAGAAAAACTTAATAACTACTATAGTGGAAATAAAGCTTTCCAATTAAATCATGCCCCTGAAATATAACTTTTTTTTTTTTTTCTTTCCCTTTTTCTTTTCCTTATTTTCTCTCAACAGGAGCTGACATTTGACCATAAGTATGATAATGCAGGTGGTGCTATGTTTAGTAGTAGAAGCATTAAATCAATTCACTATCTTAATACCTACTAAGTACTACCTAGTATGGAACAATAACCAACCGGACGGCATCTGCAGCTCACAGTGATGTGCTTTTTCACAGGTCAGCATTAGGAGAATAAGTTATCTTATTCATTTGTCTAGATTAGGGTCTTACAATAAAAATACTCTCATTCTCTAAATTGCTAGCATTAATACAGCTGGTAAGGAGATATAAGAGAGTTTATGAATTACTTTTTTTTTTTCTTTATACATACAGAAGAAGGGCATCCTAGGAGAGGTATTCAGACTGTTTTCATGGCAAGGAGGAAATCTGAATACTTTGCAGCTTGCTCTGAGCAATTTCACAATTTAAGTGAGAGGCTCTTTCCCAAGAAAGTTAGCCTTTCAAATAAGGGGACTAAAGTACTTTGATTTTCTTCTGTATGTATTTTCTTCTTGCATGCCATTTTTAATAGAAATTGTACTTTAACCCACTCTAATGGACCATATGTATATGAACATGTATATTGTTTATACCAATCCTTCATAGGATGCATCTATTTAATGTAGATAGTTGTCTTTGTGCTAAGCATCTTAGGTGCATTTTATTGCCAAAAGGAAGAAATAAGACCATTTTAAGTACTATTTAGCTTATTCTACTGCAGTCATTGAAATTATATCATTTGAGAATTGCTGTAGACCTGCCTATTTCTCTTTAGTGAAAGTAAAGGAAGCCCATATACAGTAGTTTAGGTCCTGAAACCATCTGGTACGTTGATGGTGTCTGAGTACATTTCAGGATAAGGATGTTTCTATGAACTACAGTTTAGTCAGTGACCAACTGAGCAGTCTGTCTCCCCCTCTCTCTCCTAAGGGAAAAAGCCTCAAACAGAGGCTACTGTAAAAATAACATAACCAATATTGACATTTCCTGTGATTATCAGCAAAATGAACCTGATTTTAAGCCCAACTACAAAATGCTTGGTGCTTATCTCAAATAGAATAGAATAGAATAGAATAGAATAGAATAGAATAAAGAAATTTCTGTTGGAAGGGACCTACAATGATAATCCATTCCAACAGTCTGACCAGTTCAGGGCTGGCCAGAAGGACATTGCCCAAAGAGCTTAAATGCTGAAAGGCACAGGGCATCAGCCACTTCCCTGTGAAGCCTATTTCAGTGTCTGACCACCCTATGGGTATAGAAATGCTTCCTGATGTCCAGTCTAAACTTCCTCTGGTGCAGCTTTGAACTATCCCCATGAGTCCCATCACTGGATACAAGGGAAAAGAGCTCAGCTTGCACATACCTGGCATCCAGTGTGTGTTTTAACATCCAGTTCTAGGTGCATATACAACCAGTTCTTCTGCAGAAACAAGAACAGTTATACCAGCAGATTATTTGTACCATGAGTTCTGTGATAATGTATTAAGCTACTGTTTCTTATCTCTAGAATAATAATATTTTGCCTTGGAAGTATTTATTCCTTCAGTAGTGAGTATACCTGTGTGTGTGTGTTTGTATGTATGTCTATGGGTGTGTGTCCTTGAATTACTTTTTACATTGCACTTCAAGATTTGATGACTCCAAGTCATCCTGCTATTGATTCAATATTAGGGAAACAAAGACTTATTAAGTGATAACCTGTTGTTGTATATTTTTGCTCTGTTCATATAAACCAGTGGAGCAAGATCAATTTACTCTCTGGTTGAATAGTTTTTCTTGGTGGAACCTAAAGTGTACGTTAGAGAGCAGCTTCCAAGAAACAAATTTATTTTCCTGAAATTATGGTCTTTATTGGCAACATCTAGTTCTTTTAATTTTACAGTTGGTTTACCAGTTATTATCTCTGTTTTCATGAAGCATGAGAAAAATGCTAGAACAGTTAAATGTGCTTACCATATAGTTTGTGAATTAGTGGCTCCTTAAAATTGGCAGCAGATGTGGAACAAAACTGCACTGTCAGTTCTCCTTTCCTTTTCCCTCCCTCCTCCTCAAAAACCCTGGGAAATCATGTGCCTGGCAGAGATTACCAAGGTGCCAGCAGCATGTCACACACAGCTCATAGAATGTCATCAAGTATTCCTTCTTATACCTGACCCCTTAGTTTAGCTATGACAAATCTGAGAAATCTGAAAGTTTAGGAGGCTAGGGAGGGGTAAGGAAGCAAAAAGTCTTCTGACGCTTTTCTTACCCATTATGCATTTGATGGAATGTGCCTTTTAAATTACTTGTACATCTCTTCTCAGGTGTGCTATGGGCAGAGTGGCAGCAATTGCCAGCAGTGACTAAGTGAGAAGTGACACTCTCTGTCTCTCTGAGGGTTTCTTCAAGTCCAGTTCGGAGCCTTTCATTACACTGCAAGAATCCATTAAGACAGAAACAAGGTTATTCCATGAAATGTTTTTGTGACTAAAGAGGACATCCAGCTCTTTAATCAGTGACAGAACATCTACTCTGACAAGACTGAGTGATACAGTGCGCTTGGCTAGCACCTTTGCAACTGAAGGGGAATATAACTTACAAGGACAGACAGTATTCTCATTAAATTGCCATTGGTTGATTCATCAATGCTCCAGTGGAAATAATTATTCTGTATATGTTTGATGTAAATGTCTATGTCAAATGAAACCTCATTTTGTGTTTTGCGGATGTCTGATCCATGATAATTTGGCTAATGCCTTCAGGTCATGAGATAACAGTCTACTTCCTTCAGTTATGACGTGCTGTGGTGAGAATTTAAGAGTGATGGGGAGAAAAGAAATGCACACACAGCCACACACATGCACATATTTTTATATAAACAGGAAGGAAAAATCACTATTATAATGCCGGTATAATCCACATGGCTTTTATTTACCCCTGTGGGACTGTGTCAGATTTTGACTAGAACAAACCGGAAATAATTTAATTTACCTTTACAAAGTCACTCCAGAATAGCTGGCAAACACAGTTTCATCTCAAAAATACTTTTTGCAGCAAGATGCTGCAAGTCACCATGGGGCGAAAGAGGTGCTGTTAAATACTTAACTGTGTCAATACAATGTTATAGAAACACGTAAAAGGCTACAGATTGAATTTGCAATGAGTCCTAAGCAAAGTGGAAGATGAATGCACAGTGACCTACTATAGAAATAGCCCAAAAGGACTGAAGTGTTTCTGAATCTCTGCGGCTTTAATTCTTTCTATTTCTTCCAGGGAGAGAAGAGTTAAGCTTCATACATGTAGCAAATTACTGACCATATAATAATGTCTGATGGAAAATGAGAGAGTAACCAAATGAATGTTTAGCTGCTCTCACTAGGAAGGTAGAAAACCAATTAGCCCATTAAGTACTAAGTGAGATATCCAAGATTTAAATACATTAGTCTTGGGAGTTCTTACAGGGTTGTTGGCTTCTTCATAAGTACATAATTTTAGAAACAATCTAATCTATTCTAAGTAAAATTGAGATCCTCAGTAATTTAGATAATTATTAATTATTAATGTACCCTTGTTAATACCTGGTTGCTTCTTACTTTATAAGCAGAACCACTGAAATCAAAGGGACCAATTAATAGATAAGGAAGGATAAAAATTATGAGGAGAATCAGTTGAGGTATTTTTTTCCAGACTTTGTTACTTTCATGTTAAAAACCAAACCAAACCAACAAACAAAATCAAACAAAAATAAATAAAAAATCAACAAAACAGTTTATCTTAGTAAAGAGTTCATTCAGCCAAAATTATTTAGTTGGTTAACTAGAAAGTGATCTCTATAAATATAGAGGGAATTAAAACACACTCCAATGTAGTTCTAGAAATTTTGATACTTTTTTTTTTGTTTAATTCACATTTTTCTCCTTTTTTAATTTATGTGACATATAATGAGTAAAAGAAGGTGTATCAGAGTCTGAAGAACTGGCATTTATTGTACAGCTATGATATTGTCTGTAGGAAATAAGGTGCCATGGAGGTACAACTTCTTTATCATTATACAACCAAGCATCACTCCATGCTGCATATGTGCAATGTATAAAAACAAGGAAAATTCTCTCCTCAGAGAGTGTAATACCAAATAAGTATTGATATAAGTAATAGGTAAGCTTTTGTATATTAATTAATAATATAAGCACATATGTTTCTGAATATGCATGTATTACTGATGGGTAGATACTGGGATAGATAAGCACCAGTATTTTTACACATATACATAGAAACATACATATATTAGACTGGGGCTTATATCTTTTTTTCAACTTCTAATATAATCTCTGTACCCAAGCCAGGAATCTTTGTCAGAGATTTATTCTGCAAATTAAATGAGCTATAGCCTCTTCCCTTATTTTAATGTATACTTTATTCTCAGAGCCACTGCTATTTAAATTTGTTCCTTAACTCATGTGGTTCACTTTATTTTACTTTTACTGTGTCTGGACTATTCAAAACTGACACATATAAAAAATAGTGCCTTTGTATGTGCAAAGCTATAAATAAACAAAGGCAGTTAAACTTCTGTGCTTTTAAACTTTAGCCTCTTTATCTTTGTCACTGTTACAGGCCCCTATCTGGTCTGCCTTCCTTTTTTGCTTATGACAAAATGCTTATGCAGCAGTGATCAGTCTTGGAACCCTACCCTCCCTTCCACTTCTTTCTTTCTCTTTTAACTTCCACATTGCAGGGACCAGTTTCAGTACTGTCTACTGCAGCTTGGTCAACAAATCAAACCAGCAAAGCATGTTTCTACAGAACCAGTCTACCCCTCTCTTCAAGCACTCAGTTATTTCTAGTAAGAACCAATTAATGAATGCACTGACTTTTTTCCTTTATTCTGGACTTGCTCCAGCCAAACCATGGTAAAAAAAACCCCACATAATAATAAAAGAGGTGACTTTCTGGACAATGTAATATAATATATTGGCCCATCATCCTGTTTCCAGTTGTGGTGAATAGCTGATGCTCAAAGAAAGTATATAAAAAGCAGGAAAAAAAAATAAAATAAAATAAAAAATATATATCGCTGTTTTTTTGTTGTGTTTTTTTTTTTTTTTTCCTCTTAGTGTACATTTAGCAATATAGAGACTTTCTCAGCTAAAGATGCTGTGCAGATTGCAGAAACAAGTCTTGTTCAGAATATCATTTATGAAATCAGCCAAACATAAAGAAAACCCATCCGTTAATAATGCCAGTGACTGTATATATGAACATCTTCAAAATCTAGAAAACTGACTTTGTGTTCAAGATCATAGGAGAAGTTTTAGTAATGTTTTCCAAAGTTACTGGTTTTAAATCCTGTTGTTTAGGCTCAATTCAAAAGATTTATACTTAATTGATTGAAATGGCTTTTATATAAAATCTTCATAATTTTGTCTCAGCTCACATTAAAGTTTCCCTGCTTACATTCCTCTTGGATACAGGTAGCATAAACATATTTGTCAATATAAAATATTGCAGAGGAACATATATTTTTAAATGTATGTGTAATAATTTCTGTTCTGCCTTTTAACTTTTAGTTTAATAATATTAATTACAATGTTAATATGAGTTTCTACTTAGGTTTTCAATCTGATCCTACTGGGATTTTTAACTTAGAAGTTATTAACAACCCAAACAAGTTGAGTCATGACTGAATTTTCTCATACATAAGTAATACCATACCAGTTGTTATTGCAAACACACTGTTTTGCAAATAATTAAAAAAATTCTTCACACAACTCAAGATTACAGAAAAGAAGACCATGTAGTCTAAGCACGTAGATTCAATTTCAAGGAAATACTTTAGTATGTAGACAAAATATTGTTCATGTATCATATTTATCAGTATGATAGACCTGCCAGTCCTCCTGATTTTCTTTGGAGGAACATATTTTTCGACTCAGCATTCTTTGTGTAAGACATCTATTCAAACTCATGCACTTTTAAAACAATGTAATGCACCCCACAAACACTCTGCCCTACATTCTGAAACACATGTACACACACAGAAAGAGAGTTATGCTCATGACAAAAACCCTAAATTTTCTGTAACTTGAATTTGGTCCCTCAGTTTCTCTTTATTAGTAACAAGAACAATTATACTGTAACACAAACATCAAGCTAATACATGATTAATTATTTCTAGGGCTTCCCTTAAAGAGGTTCTCAATTTTCCTCTTTCCTGCACTCCCATTCTTATGTGTGATATAAAAGTACATAGGTCTCCAAGAACCATAAGTAATTATAGTGCCCTTTTTGTCTGGGTAATTATTGCCTGATTATAGGCTGAGTTAAGGGAGATGCTTCATCCTGCTGTAGTGTGGTACTAGAACATTGTCCTCCCATTATGGAAACCTGCATTTTGTGGGACGAAATATGCCTCAGTCAAGGTCCTGAGAAGCCAAGAGGGAGCATGGGTCTCAGATCACTGTTTTAGGTAATGGAGTGGTCAGGGGGAGAAAGGATGAGGTAAGGCCGGGTAAAGATGGGAAAGAAAAAAGTAAAGATGAGGTAATATCCTTGAGAAGAAAAGTAAAATGTGGCTTAGTAAAATGGTTTGGAAGCAGAGTCAGACAAGAAAAACAATCAGCTTTTAGAAATATTTCTATTGGATTAATGGAGACAAAGATAACAGGAAAAAGTTGAAAGTGAGGAGATGACAATTAAGTATTGTATGAAATAAGGAGAACATATGTAGACAAGTGTGATTTAAAATGTAATTTATCAATTTATTTATCTGCATTTCTATCAAGAATAGAATAAATCAGAAACTGATGTCTCTGATAAAAAACAGTTCAAGGAAAATTAATATTTTCTATTTCTCACTCCTCCAAAATTATGGAATCTGTGGTTTCATAGAATACATATAAGTGGTTTTCATAAAAAAATAAAAATATACTTATTCTTATTTTTATTAATTATTTTTTTTTAAAAGGCTATTTTTCTTTCTGTTTGTCTTTGAATTAATATATTTAGTAGAATTATATTTGCCTTATGTTTCTTGCTATCTAATTAGAACTAAGAAAGTAATACAGTTGGCAATAGCAAAATGTCCCCCACTCCAGAACACCACCAGCACTTGCAATTATTTCACAACTCCTGCAGTTCCACTGTCGTGTGTCATTCTTGACTTAAAGTTATTCAGAAAGCTATTAAGCACTACATAATTGTCAGCAAATTTGAGCTAATAAAGACAAGATCAGCCATCAGGTTGAGGGGCTGGAGGGATTGATTTATGAGGAAAGAAGAAAAGAACGACAGTAAATATGTATAGCTTGGCCAAATTACGGCTGCGGTGGAGAGCAGGATAAACACCTACAAGAACTGTAATTGAAGAATGTTGTCATCACCAAAGGCCAGATACACCCATGGTGTAACTTCACTCAAATCAGTTCCAGTAGTGTTATCTCAGGGAGGAATCTGGCCATAAGAAAGAGAGTGAGAGAGAATGAAGAGCTCTTAAGGGAACTCTGAAGGAATATAACTGTGAAAGCCATGGGAAGAACTGGAGCAAAAAGAAAATGTAAACTGCATATATGGAAGTCTTACCAGTGCGATCTAGAAGGCTAATGAATTAGTTAACACATGAAAATCACTTTGAAGATAAAAAATGTTGTTCAGCTACTGCTAAGTATCATTATTAAGAGTAGAGCTGAGCAAATAATTTGTAGTGAATTATGCATTCAACCAGTGAAGAGTTAGATTTTTAAAGGCATCTATAGGAATTAGATGCCCCATAAATGGATGTTTCACACAAACTTAGGTGCTAAATTTCCCATGAAGATGCTGCAACTCCCATCAGAAATATTTTATTTGTACACACAGATGAATACATATGTGTGTGTGTGTGTCCACATGCATGTACGTGTTCAGGTAGATATGCACATGCACACAAGAAGATAGGAGATTAAGAAATGTTAGTGAGAGTATGAAAGTTTGTCAGACATGGTAGTTGGTATAACAAATTTACAGGATGCTCATTTCTTCCACTTTATGGTCCACCTCACTTTTTTTTCACTGTCTTAGAGCTTTCTATGATTCATGGTTTATCTAGCAAAATTAAAAGTCACAAAAACTTATCCTTGGGTAGTTCTTATCAAGAATGTGTAAATATCATAGGATTCAGCTGGTGTAATCATTAGCTTTGCTAAATTCAATTGTTTCAGTTTACACCAGTTGAGATCCAAACCACAAGTTTAAAAGCCAGAAAAAGACACTACAAGCAATTATTAAGCATATTCTTCAGAGCTCTCCCCTACTCCCAATCCCAAATCTATTCTAACCATTACTTGTATGGAATATTCTGTCCATGGACAGGTCTAAGTCTTCACCCTTAGGGAGGAAAATTCAGTTTTTCTTAAACTGAAGAGAAATCTTAACTCTTTTCTGAACTTCTGGCATAGAAAAAGACAAAAACAAAAATAACCAAAACAAAACAATATCTTTTTTTTAGCAATTCTTAGAATTTCATCTCCACATTTTGTAATTTCTTGGAGCAGAGTTAATGTCTTAGCATCACACTGTGAAGAGAGTAGCTGTCAACTCAATTGCAATTTCCGTAGGCCATCATAATTCAGGCAGCGTGATGTGCATGACGTGCCTGAAGGAGAAACATAGGTCAAAGATGTGACATTAATTAGTCACCAAATATTTGTAAACAAATATGGACAAACATGAGAAAACAATTACAGCAACAAACAAAATACTAAACAACTATTATTGTCAGATATCTCTTCAGGCACACACAAATGAAGACCTGTCAGATGCTACTAACAGCAAAGCAGAAAAATACTTCAGGTCAAGTATTATTAAGGATGAAGATTAAATAATAATGTGCACTTAAATATTTATGTGAAAGAGAAAAAAAAGTTATATTTGTCAGAAATTATATGTGTTTTGTCAAGACTCTGTAGCCTAATATGACACACATGTTAATTTAGTTATTTAGGGAAATTATTTCTAATGAGGGACTTAGAGAATGTGAAACACTTTTTCAGATCTATATTTCTGACTAATGGCATGTGCAAAAATAATCCACCTGAATTAATATAGGAGACATGGGAAATAATCTGCACAAATATTAAACATTTCATGTTTCAAATAAATGTTAAAAATTATATGAGTAAATTAAGCAGCAGACCATATATCTGCAACTATTATATTAAAATTATAGTGTCTGCATGTTCTCCATACAGTCAAACTTACAATAAATCAAGCAAAATATCAATACAAATATTTTATTTTTCATGTACTGAGAGTGAGACTAGCTCAGTAAAAAGAATGTACCCCCTTTACATGTAAGGGAAGCATTTTGTCATAAATTTCTGAAAGAACTGATACTGAATGGTAGGGACATACTAAAGAACACAAACAATTTGCTAGTTATCCTCCTCCCTCAAAAACTACGAGAACAGTTTAAGTGGCGTATAAATGCAGCTGACCATCATCCCGCAGTTCACTGTGGCAGTGACAGTACATAGCTCAGAAGAAGTGAATGGAAAACAGTTTCTTCATTTGTTCACCACTGTTCATTTTCTTATTTTAACAGATGGAAAAATCCATCTGAGCAAGATGGTGTGCATGTATTAAAAAATACGCTATGTATAATATTATATTAATTATTCTTAACAATGTTTTCTGTGTAATGTACTACTGCTAAGTAGGTAGCACTACCTAGTTTTACAGCCCTGGTTGAACACTATTTAGCTAAATTATATTTTGTGATCTGACAGGAGAAATACCTGCCTTAGGTGGTCTTCACTCAGAGACACTTCTCCACTCGTCAAGGGGATCTGAATGTCCCAATTGATACAGAACTTCTGATTCTGGTCCCCCCTCCGCCATCCTACTATATTTTAATTTTCTCTTCCTCCCAGTCCACATCAATTACAGGTCATAATCTTTATATCTGAATATAGTGTCAGCATCTTGAATTATCCCTTCAATTTCTATTGATCACACTGATCAGCTTTACATAACTGTCTACATGTTTATTAAGTACAGCAACTGTCGTTAAGCACATCGGTGGCTATCATCTCGTGTAACTGAGAAAGAAAATTATGCCAAACCGCTGTCCTCTTCTGAGCGTGTTCTGCTGAATCATTTTCAAAACCCAGACACAAATCTTACAAAGCATCTACTCTGTAATATATACCCTACCTGTGTTGTACTTATTTGAGGTACTCATAAGCTCTTACCTTTCCTTTCAGCCTCCTACTCTAAGGAAGCCTCCAAACTGGCCACTTGTCAGAATGATACAAATGTATTTTGACATCAGCAGGACACAGAAACTGAGGTCATTTCCCTTGGCTTTTCCAATTACACAGCTTGCTGCTAGGAGCTGCATCAACCATGAATGTCATTCTGCTTGTACTGGCTGAGAGGGTGCTCTCTGTTCGGTCCTTGGCATTTAACCATGTTGAATTATGAATGTGCTACCAATCTCAGTGTTTGCCTTGGAGCTGGAAAGGATGAATCAGAGAGACCTTTTTTGAATTAGATTTTAAAGTGGTTCGTGCAATTTCTCCCACCATTCCCCTTTTTTTTTTTTTTTTTTTAAACAAAGTTTATTCAGAAAGTCCCAGTTATCTCAAGGTTGGCCAGATAATAAAAAATAACATTTGTTCACTATAACATCCTGCCATAATACACTGTGCTACTATCTGAACATGTCATGTGCTTTATCTAATATTAGACAGAAGTTGGAAGAGAAGCCAGGGCAAGTTCTTTATATTCAAATGGTTGACATTTTGCTATCTCTACATTTTAGAAAAAGAAGTGTAGCAAAACTTGTGTAACCTCATTGTACAAAATGAAGCATCTCAAACTGTGGTACAGGGGGCAAAGAAGTTGTTAGAATTGTCTGCATCTATATAATATGGTGAAATTCTAAAAAGATTTTTTATCATTTTTTTTGTTTGTTTGATTTTGGCAGAACATATAAATCAATGACAAAAGGGAAAACTTTTTGCATCCACCACCCTGAACTACCTGGGTAATGTCATTATGAATAAGGTACTGAATGGCAAAAATTAACCCAAATTCACCCTATCTAACATTATGCACCTAAAAGAAGTTAAAGTTCAGTGCATATTTTTTGTGGGTCTTCTTGATTGTAGCCACTGAGGATTAAACAATTGCAAAATGACATTTAAGATGATAGGTAGGAAAAATCAATATAGAGACATAGTAGTCTCTCTCCACTGGGTATGACATTTAGATGTTATATTTAGACAACTCAGTAACATCCTTTAAAGTCATCTAGGGTGAGTTTAAATATTTTCTTTGCAGTTTTCAGGCTTTCAACTACCAAAACAGTTGTTATTCTCCCAAATTGCAATAATTTATTTAATTAGAGACTAAGATCACAGAATCATGGAACTGCTGGAGTTGGAAGGGACCTCTAGAAATCATCTAGTCCAACTATCCCACTGAAGTAGGATAATCTAGAGCACTTTACACAGGAGTGCATCCAGGTGTGTTTTGAATATCTCTAGAGATGGAGACTCCACAGCCTCCCTGGGCAGCCTGTTCCAGTGCTCTGTCACCCCTCACCATAAAGGAGATTTTATCTCATCTTTAAATGGAACTTCTTATGTTACCACTTGTACTCACTTGTACCCTTGTTCTGACGCTGGGAACTACTTGTATACTTTGATAAGGTCTCCCCTCAGCCTTCTCATCTCCAGGCTAAAGAGTCCCAGCTCTTTCAGCCTTTTCACATTAGAAAAGTGCTCCAGTTTCCCAGTCATCTTTGTCACTCTCCTCTGGACTAACATCCCCCTTTAAGAACTAACAATCTCCTTTAAGGGTAAGGGTCTCCCTTCAGCCACCTCCTATTTAGTCTAAACAGCCCCAGTTCTCTTAGTTGCTCTTCATAAGGTCTGTTTTCCAGACCCTTCACCAGCTTTGTTGCCTTTCTTTGGACCCACTGCAGCACCTCAATATCTTTCCATTATTGGGGTGTGCAAAACTGAACACAGTTACATACAAAATCTTGTAACGAAAATCAATAATATTTCAATTAATATGAATAGCTACTGAACTTTTCTAACAATTTGTGGATTATGGCACTTCCAAGTGGGAACTAACTTGTTACTGGCATTAGCACAAAATTTACCCATTAAGAATATTTTTATTTTATCTACAGTGTACAAAAATTTGGTACACCATTTTTTAGGGGGAAATAAAAAGATAAAAATGTTTTTACAAGATCAGATTTTAAATCACTCAAAAGAAGATATTTCTGCTTCTCTGTACTTCTCTTACAACTTACTTATCAAACATCTAACTTCTTAGTCCCAATTGCAAATCTATTGAGTAATTATTTTGTTTGTCTGAGGTTTCCCGATAGTGCTTCTTAGTCCAGAAAAGATCTTTCCTCTCAAGGTCTTCTCTCTTTCAGTGGTTTAATTGTTCTAATGCATACAGAGTTTTCTGGAGATTTTAAAAGTGCTTGAATTTTATAGTACATTCAAGAACAACACGTTGGATAAAAGATTAGAAACTGGGAAAGGGAACAAGAAAGCAGAAAGATAAATAAAACCCTGACTTCCTTTACATATTTGCCAGATGAAGTTCACTTGCTGCTTCTTAAGAATATTACACATTTTTTTCTGAGTAGAAGCAAATATTCTATTGTCTTCTATTCCTACCAGTCTCCAACTCATACACATACTCTTCTCCTTTGATAAAACAGAAGGCTATAAAAACTATGCAGCTTAAATTCATAAATTACCATAACTACATAACTGTATGAAGGATCAGAAGTTTTGACATGGATCAAGAAATGCCAACTGTATACTTTTCAGTTTTTCAAACAAGAAACAAAGCAAAATCACATCTTCTTTTAAACTTTTTTTTTGTTATGTTATTAGTTTTCTCAAGTAGATTTTGAACAAAATAAAAAAAATGAAATCTGCTATTTCAATTGGCAAACATTTTTCATTTCCAACAAGCATTTTTCCTTGACATATTTTTTCACAAAACAATGGCTCCACTAAAACATAAAATAGTTGTCCTTTGTATTGCATAATCACATTATCAATTGATGAGCCAAAACCAACGGAAGAAGTTTCAATAAGGCCAAATGTCAGGTCCTGCTCTTTGGCCACAGCAACCCCCAGCAGTGCTGCAGGCTTGAGGAAGAGTGGCTGGAGAGTTGCCCGGCAGAAAGGGACCTGGGTGTGTTGACTGACGGCTGGATGAACCTGAGCCAGCAGTGTGCCCATGTGGCCAACACCATCCTGGCCTGCATCAGGAATAGTCTGACCAGCAGGACCAAGGAGGTGATCCTGCCCCTTTACTTGGCTTTGGTGAGGCCACACCTTGAGCACTGTGTGCAGTTTTGGGTGCTGAAGTATAGCAAGGACATTGAGTTGCTGGAGAGAGTGCAGAGAAGGGCAACGGGGTTGATTATGTGTCTTGAGAATGGGTCTTACGAGAAGAGGTTGAGGGAGCTGGGGCTGTTCAGCCTGGAGAAGAGAATCTGAGGGGAGACATTGTTGCTCTCTGCAACTACCTGAAAGGAGATTGTAGTGAGGCATGAGCTGGCCTCTTCTCCCTAGTGACTAGCAATAAGATGAGAGGAAATGAGGTCAAGCTGCACCAGGGGAGGTTCAAATTGGATATTAGGAAAAATTTCTTCCCAGAAAGAGTGGTGAGGCATTGTAACAGGCTGCCCAGGGAGGTAGCGGACGCACCATTCCTGTAGTTGTTAAAAAAATGGATGGATGCAGTGTTTTGAAACATGGTTTAGAGCTTAGGGATTATACGGTGAGTGGTTGGACTTGATGATCTCGAAGGCCTTTTCCAACCTTGATGCTGTGCTTCTGTTTAAAAAACAATAAAACTGAGAAGCACACACAAAATAAATGGACATTTTTACTAAAAGCACTTTGAAAAAAAGACAAGAAATATGTATTCAAAGCAAATAATATTTTCTTGGTTTTTTTGTTGTGTTGTTTGTTTTTTTTTTCCAAGTGAAGAAAATAAATGTCACTTAGATGTCTTTTAACTCTCTACTGTCAATCAAACCATGTCAGAACCTTTTGAAGACTATCCATCCTCTTGTTATTTGTTGTTATCTTATTGGAAGAAGATATGTTAAATGAATAAATCTCTGAATACATTTATTAGCTGACTGGAATACTCTGTGCTTATTGTGTCTACAGAGTGTTAGCATGCCCTAGCAGCCCTAACACACAGGTTTCTATTCTAAGCAGTAACTAATAAACAACAAGTGGAAACTGAAAAATACTTCTGGTTTCTGACCAACTGGTTCGGATTTTTCCACATAAAAGTGGCTCTCTAAGGGCTAAAGATCAGGACAACATGTATACCTTTGAACTTGTATCAGTCAGTCATTGCCACCATGCCATCTGTGGTTTGTTCACTAAGTACAACCCAAAGTCAAGGCACTAGAAAAACAGGGCATATTCTAGCCACTAGGATGAAAGATACACAATCCATCTGCTTCCCTTGAGAGCACAAATCAAATCAGCTTCTGCTCCTCTTCCCAAGAGCATACTTTATACCCAACAGCTCAGAAAACAAGTAACAAAACCTCCATTCAGAGCTGACAAACATTTTTGTATTTAGCTATAAGAAAATCCTATTGATATGAAGTCTGTCAGAGACAGTACTGAATAGAGGTGAATTCTGAGTATTTGTATGCTAGCCTCAAGTATATTTCATACTTTTAATATTTACCACTGTTGCTGAATTTTAAGTACAATATTAAAGACACAGCTTTGCTGTTTTAGTCATGTAAGCCATTGTGTATAACAGTTAACAGTATTGTGAGGAGTCATACCTAATACTCAGAGGTAGTAATTCTAAAAAATTACCACAAGGACAAACTATCAATTCCTTATTTGCACTTCTGTATGCTTTTCTAAGAAATTACTGTAAGGGTGATTAAGTGGTTTACAATCTAATATTTAAGAACAGAAACCTACCCACATTTTTTCTGGATTTTTTTCCACTTACTGAGCCTATAAAGATAAATTTGATACTCATGCTCACCAAAGCTTAGTCTAAAATTTATTGAAAGTGTTAAAGTTTTCCCTTTACTTGAAGGGCTTTGAAAAAAGAGCATGGACAAGCACACATCTAACATAAAACAAATAAATAAACAAAACCACTTTCTATTATATTTCCTATTTCTTTAACTTCAATACTGTGAAAAAAGATGTGTTGCCAGTGTACATCTTGGTTTTTATTTAGACTATGTAACTAATGTTACATTTAATTATATCAATGTTGAACATTCTATGGCAAGATTTAGTGCTTAAATGTCAGAGTTTTTATCAACAGTTTATATTATTATTATTATTATTGTTAGTAGTAGTAGTATTAGTATTATTACTACTATTATTTTTATTATTATTTTATTGTTATTGTTATATTATTATTATTATCATTGTTATCATTATTATTATTTGTATGCCCCTTAGAATTCAAATTTGTTTCACCGTGTCTTTGTTACTGATCCTGATTAGTTATAATTTAAATTTCTTCAGGAAGCTGACCTAAATTAGAAATACTGTAATTTTTTATAAAATTTAACTGAAAATCATCTTCCTGATTGCTTACAATTGTTGACAAGTCATTCATATCTAATGGTAGAAATATAATAAATATTATCTCACCTTGACAGAATCTGAATTTGTTTTGGAAATGCCGCACATAAAAGCTTCTGAATCATATGAAGAATTAAGTCTGTTTACAACCATTGATATTAATGAAATAGTATGCCATAGATAATGTACTACCTTGAAATGGAAATATTGAACTAATAAAAAAAAAAAGTTTGTGAAATATTTAGAAGATTTCAATGAGCATGTCACACAAAACATTTCAAAATTTTTTGTAATAATTTTCAGAAATGAAATTACGTTAAAAAATAAATATGTGGAAATGCAATTACAAATGCATTAATTATTGTAAAAAATCTATACAAATATAAATAACCTACTGGATTAGACTGGTCTACTCTAGCAATATTCAGTCTCCAGGAAGAGACATAGAGGAGTCATACTACCTCAACCACCCCACAGCATCACCAAAGACTCTCCAACAGCAGCCTGCAACTGTCTTCAGTGCTCCCTACCACAGTTTCACATTTCTCTCCCTCTCTTCTACAACGCCTTGAAACCAGCCTATTCAGGTGCTTAGAATTGTCTACCCCTTACACCCAGCAGAGAAAAGAGATACTGTATGGTGAGACAGGGTCCTTGGAGGGGCTGCTAATCAGGACTACATGTGGTTAAGGGGATGGCCATTCTGAGGAAAAGGCCGCCTCTTCTCATGCTGCCCATACTACATTGTTTATCGCTGTATGAACCCTCTGAACTCAGCTGTGCAGCTGAAGGTAGCACTGGGTGATCTTCAGCACAGATCACATTATTGTGTCAAAGGTTGTCTTGTTATAGATCAATCCATGCTGGAATATTTTATTCATTCAGCTACCACAACTTTCATGGAATTCTTCACTAAAGGGAGCACTCTGTTTTCTCCATGGGATGATTAAGTTTGTTCACAAAGCTGCCTTTTCAGGTAGTCTTGACCATAAACTCATGACATGTTCCCTTGACCCAGGTCCCAGAACAACCATTCTGTTTGGATTCTGATCAAGACAACAACTTCTCAGGTTCCTTTGTCTGTATCAGCTGGATCAGAAACTGTCCTGGCATTTAGAAACATATGACTGATAGGTGTTTCTAAAAAATGTGCTGCAGCATTCAAAAGGTCAGGACAAAATGAAAAACCCTTAGCCAAAGCAGCTACAGGAATGAGTAGATAACTGTTGTGACTTTCTTTTTCTGAGAACGAAATTATGTCAACCAACCAGTCCAGAACACAATAAAACTCTGCTTCAGATAATATATGTTTATTCTGTGCCCTCATATATCTTGAACACCTGAGTATCTCAGGGTATAAATAAATCATAACCAAAAGATTGGGGAATTTTTTTCAACATCCGGAAGCCATGATTGAATCACCTGAGATAGACATTCATATCTGGCACACTGATTAGAGTCTGAGAAAGTGTTTAAGAAAGTGTCTGAGTTACAGCACACTGTAGGAGAAGAGCAGGTTCAAGACCATCTAAGGAAGTGCACAAGCTCATGGGACCTGATGAGATCCATCTTTGGCATCTGATGGAACTGGTAGGTGAAGCTGCAAAGAAGCTTTCCATCATATTTGAGAAGCTGTGACAGTCTGGTGAAGTTCCCACTGTCTGGAAAAGGTGAAAATGTGGACCCCATTTTCAAAAAGGGACAAAAGAAAGACCCAGGGATCTACAGGCCAGTCAGTCTCACCTCTGTGTCTGGCAAGATCACTGAACATATCCTTCTGAAGGCCCTACTAAAGGCACAAGGAAAATGAGGAGGTGGTTGGTGGCAACCAGCGTGCCTTCACTAAGAGCAAATCATGCTTGACAAATTTGTTTTTCAGGATGGGACCACAGTGTCAGTGGAAAAGGGAAGAGCAACTGACAATCCACCTGAACTTGTGCAAAGTGTTCAACACTGTGCCACATGAGATCCTGGTAACTAAATTGTAAATATATGGATTTTATGGATGGACCACTCAGTGGAGAAGGATTTAACTGGATGGTTGCATTTGAAGAGTTGTGGTCAATGACTTGATGTCCATGGAGAAACCAACGATAAGAGGTGTTTTTCACCATCCGATATCGGGATACGTAGCAATTTTTAATAAAGGTGATCCCAAATGGTGAAATTAAGATGCAAACGAGGTCAGATGTCATGCCCACAACAAACTTTTATTAGAGCAACACAGAAAAGGTCCCTACAGTGGATAGGACAGGCAGGAAAACAGAGACATAAAAGAGAGGAGAAAGCAGAGGGATAGAGGACAGCAAGTGAGAGCATAGTTACCACCCACGGTCCAGCGATGTCATTGGTGGGGAAGTGGTTCCTGGTGGGGAAGTGCTTCAAATGCACCCATAGAGTCCCAGATTTTTGCACAGTTCTTGCCCATTGTGCCCCCACTTTTTTCCCTGAATAGGGAAAAACTCTTATCGTCTCCGTGCTCCTCTGAGATAGGAGGGGGGTAGGTATGGCGTCGGGGTTATGTCCTGCAGATAGTCTTTGTTTGGATAATTGTTGAGATCTCTGCATTACAAAGAAGAGGTTGAGACAACTGGCACCACAGGGTTAGTTTATTGCAGTGGAGTTTTGGTCCTAGGAAGTGGCTTGAGACCGGCATTCTTTATCTTGTCCTGCTAAGTTGGTGGTTTTGATGAGATATCATATCAAGGTCTGGTTATCACTGGATATCCTGCTCCCAGAGCCAGCTGTAGATCTCCAAGCTCAGCATGTCCCAGACTAAACTCCCCAGTTCTCAGGTACACATTGCAGGAAGGGAAGCAAAACGGTTAGATGGGTTGCTGAGACATCTCTTTAGTTCATCAACAAATGTTGTTTAACCCTCAGATGCCACAAGACAGACAACAGATATCCTTAGTGTCAGAGTCCATCACTTATCTCTTGGATTGTTCGAGACAAGCACTGTACATTCTGAATGCCACAGTGTTCATCAAGGGTCAGTACTGGGAACAGTGCTGTTCAACATCTTTGTTGGTGATGTGGAGAGTGGCATTGAGTGCTCCCTCAGAAAGTTTGCTGGTGACACCAAACAGTGTGGCGTGGGCAGCGTACTGGTGGGAAGGGATGTCATTCAGAGGGACCTTGACTGTTTCTCTCATTTCTCTCTCTCTCTCTCTCTCTGATTTTTTTAATCTCTCTCTTCCTTTCTTTAGTTTTGTGGTGTGTTTTTTTTTTTCTCCAGAATATCACTAGCTGCCTTTTATTTTATTTCAGCATCTAATTATTTCCTAATTTATAACTCGAAGTCCCATTGACATTCAGTAAAAGTCAAGGGGAATTAGGGTTGGAAATTCACCTTTTAGAAATTTCCCCCAACACCCACTTATTCCAAAAAGTTTGATAAAAGACTTCACCAATATCCACCAGGAGCTTTAAAAAGTACTATCGAGTGAACGCTCACTCTGTAACTGGAATAAAATTGTTCCAAGGGAGCTACACCGATATCTGTCAAGATCAAGGTCTTAAAACTCCAAGAAAATGCTGTAGTATGAGCAACAAAACATGCTTGAAATTACCATAAAGATGCATTTGAAAGACCTTTGAATTCAAGAAAGAATTAATAATGGTCTTATTCACAGAAAGTGTCTAGCTTACATGGAGTGAACAAAATATTAAAAAAAAAAAATCATGGCATTTGTGTCATCAACACCAAAAATTTAAAAGTTTCCGCTAGTATCGTGAAATACGTACTTCTGTCAAGTGTTACTTTGCTGAAACTCTCATTTAAACACACAGCTCTAATTTTGTAGGATCCTCAATGCCACCTTCTTGTGTGAGAGAACATTTTGTGATGTTGCTTCTAATAGCACTGCCAGTGTTACAGTCTGGAAGAAAGCACTACAGAATGTTCCAATTGAAGAAGAGCTTGGTGCTTGGAGAGGACTGTATGTTTGTGTGTGGAAGGGGAGAGAAAATCCTTGTGGACCTCTAGATTCTTAAAAAAAATAAAAATAAAAATAAAACATATTAAAAAGGAAAAAGTAAACAACAAACAAACAAAACAAAACAACATTCCCCCCCCAAAATTAAAAAAATCAATCACACAAACGAACAAATCAATCACACAAACCAAACCAAAACAAAAAACCACAACAAAACACCAAAAAAATAAATAAAGCGTTCTTGCCTCCAGTCTTCACTGGAGATACTGCAAAATAACCTTGTCAGAAGTAAATTGGAAGCTGATATTAAGCAGACTATTTGAAAAGTGTCCTATCTTTCTTTTAATATTTTTAAAAATATAAATATATGCACATATATAACTGGGAGAAGACACATATGGAATGGCATTTGTGTCATCAACACCAAAAATTTAAAAGTTTCCGCTAGTATCGTGAAATACGTACTTCTGTCAAGTGTTACTTTGCTGAAACTCTCATTTAAACACACAGCTCTAATTTTGTAGGATCCTCAATGCCACCTTCTTGTGTGAGAGAACATTTTGTGATGTTGCTTCTAATAGCACTGCCAGTGTTACAGTCTGGAAGAAAGCACTACAGAATGTTCCAATTGAAGAAGAGCTTGGTGCTTGGAGAGGACTGTATGTTTGTGTGTGGAAGGGGAGAGAAAATCCTTGTGGACCTCTAGATTCTTAAAAAAAATAAAAATAAAAATAAAACATATTAAAAAGGAAAAAGTAAACAACAAACAAACAAAACAAAACAACATTCCCCCCCCAAAATTAAAAAAATCAATCACACAAACGAACAAATCAATCACACAAACCAAACCAAAACAAAAAACCACAACAAAACACCAAAAAAATAAATAAAGCGTTCTTGCCTCCAGTCTTCACTGGAGATACTGCAAAATAACCTTGTCAGAAGTAAATTGGAAGCTGATATTAAGCAGACTATTTGAAAAGTGTCCTATCTTTCTTTTAATATTTTTAAAAATATAAATATATGCACATATATAACTGGGAGAAGACACATATGGAGTGTAAATATGTTGCTCCAAAAATATAATTTCTGAGGAGAGTGTGGATATGAGTCATGAGTTTCTTAGGAAACTCTGCTCCTTTTGGTCTTACTCACGTTAGCATAAAATAAAGTTGCTTTAGTTTTGACGATGGATTCCCTAGAGATACAGGCAATAAAACTATAAAATCATTTGAAAACTTTACGCCTGTTCTTTAACTCCTACCACCATTGCACCTGTTGGGGACCAAGATTTACATTAACTAATTAATGGGAGATTAGGACCTGGTTCATCTTATCTAACTTTAAATTTTTAACTCAAGTCCCTGCTCGTCATAGGCTCCTTCTATGATCTATGAAGAGGTACTCTGCAAGAAGATGACTAGGAGGGCTTAAGTTTTATAAAAATTAACAGCAGACACACAAGGCAGTCTCAACTGCAATTCCCAGCAAGGAAACCATATACATCAGGAAATCTACACGTGAGATATGTTGTAAATACTCCAATCAGAACAAGAGTTGGAACTGAAATTCATTACTTTTAGATATTAATGTCAATCAAATGCTAGGCAGAAATCCACAGGAAAGAAAATATAATTAACTCCACTTCATTCTGTCCTTGGAAAAAACTTGTCACCTGAAAGAGTACACTAGGAAGAACACAAACACGATGAAGGTGACAAAGAAAAATACCTAACCACAAATCAAGCATGTTGTTTCCTCTCAAAACCCAAAACAACACAATTAAAAATAGACAGGAAAGAAAAAAGTCCTGCGTCTTGAGATGAACTGTAAAAGAGTTTGAGATATTCTAGACCAGAAGACATAACACCAATACCAATAGTTGAAAAAAATAAATAAATAAATAAAAAAATCCAAATAAAACCAAACAAACAACATCCCCCTCAAAAAACCAAAAAAACCCTAAAAAAACCCAACCACAAACACACACACACAAAACAAATCCCCAAAAATCCACAACAAAAATCATCAACAACAAAACAAACAACCCAAAAAACCAAACAAACAAAAGGGAAGCAAGTGAAAAACAGATGCCAAGTAAAAAAAGTTATACATATAAAGGTATAATAACTATAAAATAATTTAACATTTTCTAATTTGATAGCACATACATGTGTTCAGAATATTAGTTTCAGGGCAGCTTTTAATAAGGCTCAAGTGATCACGGTCTGTTTGTATTCAAATTCTGAAGTACAGATTATTTTTTAAATGGTATTTACTAAATTTACTAAATGAGCTCCACTAGCCATTGACTGCCAGAACAATTAATACCGTTCTTGGTAAGCGCTCTTGCTGAGACAAGTCTTGGTTGCTCCATGTATTGCATAGCTTGACTGCACTCACTTATAAATCCAAGCTGAACATGCTTTCCCCATTGCAAGGATCACTGGGTAAAAATCCACAATTAACTTTATCCAGGGGATGAAAGTAGACCATCCAAGTATCCCTTCTGTTTTAAAAGTAATTAATTCATTCTGTGGAAATCAGTGGGCACTTGTATTATGGACTTCAGTATAATTACCTGATACATACAGTTATATGAAACTAAATGGTTGAGAGACCACTGATACTAATTTAAGCAAAAAAAAAAGCTGTTAAGGTATACTTTACAACCTATACTTTAAACATATGAAGGAGTCTTTCTTCTGTCTGCAAGTCTGTATGGCTTGCTTTTTATACAATGCCATCATTAACATGGTGTAAATTAACCCCTGTGTAAAAAAGGTTAAAGAGAAACTGTTTTCCCCCTTGGTCAATTTACAAGGAACTATGAATTAGTCCTTATCAACAGAACTTGCGAACATGCTCCATAAATTAACATACATCAGATGCTGCAAAAAAACAGCACATCAACAATCCAGATCAAACAAGAATAAAGAAAGAGGATTGTCAGGCCCTTTGTTACCTTTAGAGAGGTAATTGCAGGTTTCCATATTGATAATATAATGGAGCTGATTCTAGTCTCAATAATTCTCTTCAAGTCCAAGGTAACGCTGTTGACTCCAGTGAAGTAATTCTGGATTTACCCAGGTGTGAAAGTAAATATTTTTTTTACCTTATTGCAGTTTTCATCCTTTCATCCATACTAAAATATCTGTTGCATCTTCTCTATTACAAATACTCTCCTTATTTTTAAATTATCAGTATAAAGGCCAAAAGATGATGTGAGTGGGATTTTCTGTATGACTGCATCTTTTAATGTTCATGAGCCATATCTTCATATGGTGTAAAATTACTTACTTTCATTTATTTTGTAGTAAAATCAGAATGTAGTTCAATGACAACGGGTTTGTTCTTGTAAAAACTTCAGTAAGATCACATGTAAATGCTCTCCCTCATGTCAATGGGATTGTTCGATAGCACACTCTATTCCATCACAAGCCTTCATTATATTGGGCTTTAATTTAGGCCAGAGGCACAAGCTGATAAAAGGCAAAAATGCACCTGAATACTAACATCAGGTTTTCAGTTAAGCTATTCAACTGTACTCAGCAAATGGAATACTTTTGTCAAGAAACAAAGCTCATTTGTGGGTGTTGGAAGGAAAGATCATTGAAAACTAAACGAGCAAAGATGACTCATAAGCTATGCTTTTACAGTTCAAGGCAACCAATTGTGGCAGCAGTTAAAGCAAAACAACAGCAGCAGCATTTCCACTGCAGCAGTTGTGGAACTATCTGATTGCTCATTAATGCAAGAGAATCATGGGACCAGATAAAACAGGGCAAATGCCTGTTACTGGTCCAGCAAAGGCAAAAAGATATTCCACTGGGTTTATTTTTATCCTTCCAGCAAATTCCCACATACAAACATGTGCCAACTTCAATAGTTCATGAGTTTTAAATATTTTTCAAATCTCTTTTTTTTCTCCTTGACTTCAGCAACCCAGATTGTACTTTTAAAATGTGCTTTTTATTCTTGTGGGAGTTGTTTGTTGTCTGTTTCTTGTTTTTATTTGGTTTTTATCTAGTCATTGAAGGATGCAACTAAAAGTAAGGACACCTGGTTTCTATTCCCAAATCTCTTCTTATTTCAAGTGGTGAATGGCTCTGTCCTTCTTTATCAGGTTGTAGATACAAATCCTACTAGTTACGTACCTCAAAGGGGTTTGTGAACTGTAAGACTAAATTAATGGTTGCAAAGCAACTTGAGTACCATGGATAAAATACTTTCTGCAAGTACACAGTAATTGTCATAGAAATAATAGCCTCTTTCCC
>NW_009953180.1:161946-189389 GCF_000747805.2 Chaetura pelagica | reverse complement strand
GTCTATAAGGTGTGTGTAACAACAGTGTTGCAAATTGTACACGAAATTCACCCAAATTCTTCAAATAAGGTTTTAACCAAGAACAAATGTGGAATAAATCTGAACTCCATAAAGCTGGAGTGAGGTGAATCAGACACTACATGTCCTGAGGAATCAGATACAGTGTAGTCAGCTCACTGATCTGTATCAACACATTAATGATTTATGTAGATTTTAATTTACAACACAGACATATCTGAAATAATCAGGTAGAGGCAGACATTAAAAATTCACTGCATGGGTCATAAAATGATTAGTTATTCAAGTGACTTCAGATGTGTATTTCATTAAGGAATAATTTTAATTTACTTTTAAACAGTTTATAGAGAGAGATTTAAGAACTCTTGGAAGCTGATTATGCAGAACTCCTACTTTTATGCATTTGATATATCTAAGTTCTTTTTTTTTTTTTTGTTCTTTTTTTTTTTTTTTTCCCCCACAAGCTGTTTTAATTTGTTTTAAAGCACATGGAAGAAATATGGCTTGATAATTTGGGGGTGTGTGTGTGATTCTTTTAATTTACAGAAAACTGTGGATATATTTTATTTGCATTTTTTATACATGCATGAAAGCCAAAGGAAGAACTTTTTTTTCCTTGCCCTACTGACCCAGCCTTATTGGATCCCCCTCCCTCCACTATAACAAGCTCTCTATTTGGAACGGATTGCAGCTTAGCTAAATTTAAGCAGCTGCATTCAACTCAGCTGATGGTGAACTGGTTTCCTACTTCACTGCTAATGTTTATTTGCTACTGTCCTTCTTGGTCATATGCTGCAATAATATGTGAAACTATAGCATGTTTAGGGCCAATTTAAATAGAAAATAATCTTGCTCAGTTTTTTTTAGCATTGTCCCTTTGCCTTTCTTCCTTTTTTTTTTTTTTTCTTTTTTTTTTCTCTTCTTTATCCTTTTGTAATAAATATTTACAGATGTTTCCTGCAACTACAGGAATTAAGACATTTTTTCCAAAAACATTGCTGTTATCAACCCTGTCAAGGAAGTAGTTCATCTCATCATACAGGTAGCCTTTGTGTTCTTTTTTTTAACTTTTTCTTTAGTCCCTTCCCTGTCTTATACTGGATCCCTGTAGCTAACTTAAACAGATGCCTGTCATGTGGAACTTTATTGAGGGCTTTATGAAACTCTAGATAAATCATGTTGTATTCATTGACACTGTCAACCTTGCCTGTAACCTTCTCAAAATCAAAATAAGTTAGGCATATTCTTTCTTTTCCATATTCACAGTTTGACTTTATTTTTTGTCGAGGAGATGATGGGCCATACTCCCAGCAGATGTAAATTGCTGCATCTTCATGGAAATCAATGGAATTTTGTCATTTTACACTCTGCCCTGGAAATCTTTGCCTTCTCTGACTGAACAAAGTTTCTATTTTTGATGCATACTGTAAATGCCCAAGTTTAATGATGCAGCGAACATTCATTTAAAATATGGACCTTGAGATACATAAGTTATCCACAGCAGATCAATGCCTGTGCATCAGTATTTTTCTCTTTTACTCCCAAACTTACTTAAAACAATCTTTCTAACCCCTTCAAAAAATGAGCAACAGCAAATAGCAATTGAAAATTTTGGGGGAGACATTGAAGTCTGGTGTGAATTACATTGGATAATGGAAGATATTAATTGTCTACAACCCCTGCCAAATATAGAATCACAGAATCATTAAAGTTGGAAGGGATCTGAAAGATCATCAAGTCCAACCCTCCTGCCATGAGCAGGGAACCCTACCACTAGATCAGGTTGCACAAAACTTCATCTAACCTGGCCTTAAAAACCTCCAGGCATGGGGCATCAACAGCCTCCCTGGGCAACCCATTCCAGTTACTCATCACCCTTAGAGTGAAGAATTTCTTCCTAATATCTAACCTAAATCTTCCCTCTCTCAGTTTAAAACCATTACCCCTTGTCCTATCACTGCCTTCTGTGATGAAAAGCCCCTCCCCATCTTTCCTGTAGGCCCTTTTCAAGTACTGGAAGGTGCTATAAGGTCACCTTGGAGCCTTCTCTTCTCTAGGCTGAATAGCCCCAAGTCTCTCAGCCTGTCTCCATAGCAGAGGTTCTCCAGGCCTTTGACCATCTTGGTGGCCCTTCTCTGGACCCCTTTCAGCAAGTCCATATCTTTCTTGTGCTGAGGGCACCAGAACTGTACACGGTACTCCAGATGGGGTCTCACCAGAGCAGAGTACAGGAGCAGAATCACCTCCCTGGCCCTGCTGGCCACACTTCTCTTCATGCATTCCAGGACACAATTGGCTCTCTGGGCTGTGAGCGCATATTGGCAGATTATGTCAAATTTCTTATCAACTAACACCCCCAAGTCCTTCTCCGCAGCACTGCTCTCCAGCCATTCTTCCCCCAGCCTGTATTTGTGCCTGAGGTTGTGCCAACCCAGGTGCAGGACCTTGCACTTGGCCTTGTTGAACTTGGTGAGGTTGGCACTGGCCCACTTCTCCAGCCTGTCAAGGTCCCTCTGGATGACGTCCCTTCCTTCTTGGATGTCAACCACACAACTACAGCACACAACTTGATATCATAGAATGGTTTGGGTTGGAAGGGACCTTAAAGATTATCTAGTTCCAACCCCCCTGTATGGGCAGGGATAGCTCCCACTAGATCAGGTTGCTCAAGAGCCCATCCAACCTGGCCTTGAGGTCCTCCAGGGAAGGGGCATCCACAACCTCCCTGGGCAACCTGTGCCAGCATCTCTCCACCCTCACAGGTGAAACAAAAATTTTGGAGCTTCCCCCCCCCCTTGCTAAAACTCCTCATTGCAGTGGGAGACTGGGTGTGGCTGGGTAAGGATTCTGAGATCAAGATCCAGTAACAACAAGCTGTTATTGACTGAGCAGGCTCTTTATTGCAGCGCTGGGCAGCACTGGGGATTCTCCACCATGAGTGCTCCAACGAGTTAGTGAAACACCCCAACAAATATACACCAAAAACATGCATATTCAGTTTTATGTCAATGAGTTCCCAGAATTCTTTTACATAGTCATTTTATTTCCTGGAATTTGCTATCTTTGTAATGATGTGTGCTCGATAGTCTCCTGGAGGGGGTCTTTGTTGATTCTAGTCCTTTGTCGTCTTTGTCCTGTCTCTCCTCCTGCTCCTTTTTCCAGTCTCCTGCTGGTAGATTGACCAGGTGGGTCAGAATCAACATGTGGGTTGTCTGTAGGTGCCACAGGTTCTTGGAAGACTTGATGTTATCACAACCTGCAGGATGCTTGGCATAGTTGATTGATAGTTTCACAAAGTACATTGTTTATAAGCAACCCTTAGTATAGCAAATTCATTATTTTACTAAACTTTTATTATGTTATATTTCTATTGAATTTACTAACGAATATCCTATGATGTATCACAGGAAAGAACTTTTTCCTAATGTCCAACCTGAATCTCCCCTCTTTAAGCTTCCAACCACTGCCCCTTGTCCTCTCACTACACACCTGTGTAAAAAGCCCTACCCCAGCTTTCTTGTAGGCCTCCTTCAGATATTGGAAGGTTGCTATAAGGTCATCATGGAGCCTCCTCTTCTCTAGGCTGAAAAACCGCTAACCTCCTCTGCCTATCTTCACATGGGAGGTGCTCCGGCCTTCTGGTCATCTTTGTGGCTCTCCTCTGGACACGTTCAAGGAGTTGTGTGTCCTTCTTATGTTGGGCACTCCAGAACTGGACACAGTACTCTGTGAGGGACCAGCCCTCCGGACCTACTTTGGGAAATGGTATCAAAACCCCCTTGTAGCCCCTGCTCAAATACGTCCCAAAAGGCCTGCCTGGAAGGATGGAAACTGCAGTAATGGCCTGCATAGATGAGATAACGATGACAATTGAGATACTGATCGAGAGGTTGAGGGGGCAGAGGTCCACTCCAGCTGCTCACACCTGTATGGCTCAATGACACGTACTTGTTGTGAAATCAAGATCCTAGGCCTATAAAATAGGGGGGCTGCAATGGTGGGCTTTGGGAGTTTCATTAACACTGACCATCGACATCTATCCTTCCCTGTTGGCTGGACCAACGACTGGTCTGGTGATTTTCCTGTCCTCGTCATCTCTCTCTTTGTCTCTCTCTCTTCCCCCTCCTCACCTTTTTCTTCTCATCCCTTTTTCTTCACTTAATATGCATATGTGGGTGGTTTTGTTTAGGTTGTTCAGTATTAACTCCTACTAGTGTAAATAAATGTGTTATTTGTTATAAGCAGACCTTGTGTGTTGCTGCACCTGAAGCTGATCAAGGGGTATTGGACAGTCAAGGTGTGACTCAGACCGTCATACGTTAACTGTCTCTGGGAAAAGACCAGGTCTGAGAGAAGGATTTTGAGCCCAGCCGCACCTAGGCTTCTCTCTGAAGGAAGCTTAGAAAGCAAGGGTGTTCAGTCCTAATCTCCCTGGGCTGTACAATCTGAGTTGTGACATGTACAGGACTGGATCCAGCCACACCTAGGCTCCTCTATTGCAGCAGGAGCTTAGAAAGCAAGGGGGTCCAGTTCTAACCTTCCTGGGTTATTAAATCCGGGCCGTATCATACTCCAGGTGGGGTCTCGAGTAGAAGGGGAGAATCATCTCTCTCGACTGGCTGGCCATGCTTCTTTTCACGCAGCCCAAGGTTCGGCTGGCTTTCTGGGCAAACTTGCTGAGGATACACTCAATCTCACTGTCCATGTCTCCAACAAAGATGTTAAAACACACTGATCCCAGTACTGACCCCTGAGGGACACCACTCACCACCTGCCTCCATTGACCACCATCACTCGATTGTTGGAAGATATCAGATTCAGAGTTCTTTGCCTCCTCCACTCAACAACTTTTTAACACATCAACAATGAAAAACAGAATTTGACCCTTCAGGTACATGTGCTCCTGATTGTATCCTTCACAGAGCTGTACTACAGCATCATCATTAACATTTGCAACTGTGTCCTACCCCCAAACAATGAAACCAATAAAAATACGTTGTAAATGTGGATACAAATTTCTAGCCACAACAGGAACCAACTCTAATCCATCAAAAAGGTTTCAGAGTAACAGTACTTGTCAACAAATGAAAAAGCATTAGTACCCTCAAGTTCCCTTGGCATCTTTATTCTTCTATGAAAAGTGCTCAGACATTGGTAATGACCAAGAGTCATGACCAAATAATATTAAGCTCAGTGATGGACATTTTTTTTATTTTTTTTTTTCCATAGCCCTTTTCTCTGGGAAAATTCTAGCATTGAAATATCTTTCTATCTGAAGGCATCAATAAAAATACATAGGTACTTCTTTTGCCTTAGAAGTGAAACTGTCTATCTGTTTTACTGGCATCCTGCAGAGGAAGATGAATGCTGTCTGAAAAGGTGTCTGCAAGGTATTAAATGGGATCCAGCTCAGACATTAAGTATTGCCAGTGCTTTTTCAAAAAAAATACCTAACTCAAATGTATAAAATCACAGATTCAGGCTTGTGGCAGTTGACCATTCCACACAGATAGCTATGCCTTTGGGCTTTTTTAACTTCTAAGCTGTCATTGGTCTGCTGTGCTTCTATTTTAACAGAAACATCTTATGAGAACCCACGTATTTAGAAAGAAATTCAAGCAACGTTTACGATTTATGTCTTCCCTCTATTGCTGACTTGAGGACAAAGAAAAAAAATGAAAGCTTGAAGAAAATGAAGGACTTAAATGAAGATAAAGGTAGGAGGAAAAAAAAAAAAATTAATAAGATGAAATCTTCGCTTTTGCTTCTGAAATTGCCCAAGGTCAAGTTCTGGCACCAGTAGAGAGCTGGAGACTGAAGAAATGTTGGATGACAATCCCAAGTATATGGCAGTTTAGTCCTTGAAAGGTGAAATCATGAGTCCAGCACTTAATGGAAGTCCCCTCTCTGAGTTCTTTGCTAATATATGTGACATTTTAATGTCAGGTGATGTGCTTAATGTAATTATGGCATGCAATTTCTCCTTGAGTGATGAAAAGCTTACACCTTTTTGTCCTTCACATGCCTACTTTCAAACCACAATGAGTTCCACCTATGATGTCTTCTCTGTATTGACACAGAGTATACTAGATGTAAGCCTTTGATAATAAATATTAAATATCCACAGATTACTAAAGAACAAATAAAATAGCTCAGGACATGACACAGGAGACTTTTAAACCCTGACATGAGTGTTGGAGATTTTGAAAGATTCACAGAGAGGTAATAAGTCAAACAGAACACAGGAACTGGAGACTGTTTTTGTACCATGGGAGAACTGTGCAAAACAGGACTAGACAGGTAGACGTCCTAGACCTTGACTTCCTTTTTCAGAATATGAATAGCTAAATCAACAAGCAAATATATAAAAACAAACAAACAAACAAACACAACAAAAACACAGCAACAAAACAAACAAAACCCCCTAAAGATAAAAATAAAATAATATCCAAAATATCACCACCACAACAACAGCAAAACCCTCACATATGGACCTTTTAAATATTGACCTTAGTAAATATGGTTTAGATGTTTAGATGAAACTCCTGAAGTATAGGGAAGAGCTGAAAATTAAAGAAGTGTCACAAGACTAGGTGTCCTGTCACGCAAGACCAGTAATGAGCAGAAAGGACACCAAAAAGCATCTAGAGCCTAGGGAAATGAGGAGGATTTAAAAAAAAAAAACAACACAAAAAAACCAAAACAAACAAACAAAAAAGCAACGAACAAATCACACCGCATGTACTGGAAAATTAGATCCTATACTGGGAACTCTAATTTAAAACAACAACAACAAACCAAGCAATCAACCAATCAACAAAAAAAACCCCACAACAACAAACCAAACCAAACCAAAACAAAAACAAACAAACAAAAAAACAAAGAAAAAACCCCGAAAAAACCCAATTAATTCTTGGAAAGATGGATGTATAAGTGCACATGCTGATACAAAAATTATAGTAGCAATCCTATTGCAAAATGCGTTCTGCATTGGAAAGAAATGTAGTTTTGGTTGGGAAATTGGGTCTTCTATGGACCTAGTTTTACTTAGGCACCTTCAGTGGAAGCTGAATGGAATCATTCATCTTTCCAATTTGACACAGTATTGACAGTTTCAGTCCAAATGACAAAAAAAATATCAGTTTTTCCATCACATTGTTATCTGTAGAAATGCCAGGGTAAAAGACACTAAAAAATGAAATAAGCACAGACAGATTTTCAATGAAGCTATGCCATCTCAAGACAGTTTGGGTTCTAGATGTAGATTTTTAATTTTTCAAGGCTTCAGTACAGTTGCTTTTTAATTTATTTTTTCTGTGTTCTTTCTCTTGTTCTCTCTTTTTCTTTTTTTTTTTCCTTTTTTCTCCTCCTGTTTGTTGTTTTTTTTTTTCTTTGGAAGAAACAAGTGATTTTTTTTTTTTTTTTATTAATAAAAAAGAAAAAGGAAGAGGAAAAATACCAAAAGAACAGAATTTGTCTTTATGTAAGAAAATACTGTAGATATTTTGCCAAAAAGGACACATAATGAAAATAGATTAGTTCATTTGAGCAGTGTGTGGAAAATATATATTTCCTGAAGCAAGTGGCACGAATGAAGAGGATAGGAAGAAAAATGTCTAGTATGGAAAGTATTCTTCAAAATGTGATTTCTCTCATCAAGTGAGGAGGCAGCAAAACATTGCACCACTGAGAGCTGCAGTGTTTCCTATCAGGCTCTCTTTGGAATCTTCATTACTTAGGTATAAACACAAATCTTTTGGTTAGCTGTGTTCTCTGACTTTTTTTTATCCTTTCAATGAAGAGGGGGATAGAAGGGCAAAACGGTATGTTAAGTGATGAGCTTAATGGGAATAAAATAAAAAGAAAGATCTGGGGATAAGGATGGGTTCTAACTACGTAGCTGAATAGATATAATCTTTCATCTTCTTAAGAACAGCTTGTATTTAGCAGTCCATACTTCTTTGTTTTTGTCTTCGCCTTTCTCATCCACTATGGATAGGAAAGGTGAAGCATGTACTGACTTTATTTGGCAAGAGACAAATACTTCTCTAATTATAGCTGATTTGCCAGAGCATAAAAATCTTGGCTAGTCAAAACTGTTTATAAAGAAGTGCTGAATTATCAACTCCATGTATTTCAGCTTAGTTTTCTTCAGAGGTGAGGTACTAACATACTCTGGAAAACAATAAGTGACCATTTATAACCCAAATCAAATTCCAATTGCCATCACTTGTGTATCAACTGAAAATCTGACCAGACTCTTATGTAACATCCTATCAACTCCCAACAGCTACTTCACTGGATTTTCATCTTAGTCTATTTTATTTTTTTTAAATCTATATATATTTTTTTATTATTATTTTTAATATTGCTTTTAAATGAAGAAACTGAGGAAATATGTCCAGTTAACATAAAAGGAGTTAAAAATTACAGGGAAAAAAAAAAGGCATGTTGTGGAATGTCTTCTTCATATATTTTTAATGTTTATATTTATGTAAATAAAGTTCACTCTTCACTGCCGCATCCTTGACAACACTAGAAACAGCAGAAGACAAAAAATCAGGCTCAAGGTATTTGCAGAAAAGGATTGAAATTTCTTTTTATAGTCCAAATATCTCCTTAGTATTTCCAGGACTTCTGTAATACAATGAGGAAGGAAATGCATAGAGAGGGGTCATCCTTACCTTTTCACTAAGAATAAAATATTTTCCTTCAATAATCACTGACAGACTGGAGATCTTCTTTTTAGTAAGTGCCTGAACTACCTCTTTCTGTAACTGGGAAGAGATAAAACTTGTCCAAACTCACCAAACCCAAGAGTTTTGAATAATGGGGCTCAATGAAATATCATTTTTTTTTAAAATAAAGGCATTTTCACTGGAAAAAAGTCTAGCCTGCTGTATCTTTTCTTCTTATGTCTGCATTTTTATTCAAAGCAGAAAAGCACAGGGTGTTCTGTTCTGCAGAATTCTTAGGCTGGAAGTATGGGGTGTCTGTTCCTGTTGTTGATTTTATCTTTCCTCATTTTTATTGGTAAACTATCAAGCAGGATGTTCCCCCCTCCTGGTTTTAAACAGCTTAAACTGATTGTATTTCAAAAAAATGCAGATGCCTGTATCTTTTATAGTAGGAAAGTCATTAAATTTTGTAAATGTTAGAAAAAAAGAAACTGTGAATGATATTCTGGAAAGTGACGGCATCATAAAATATGCACAATCTGGTCAAGTTCCAATTAAAAAAAAAAAAGTGTGAGCATAAACAACCTTTAAAAATAGCAATACTAAATTTATGAGTGCAGAGTGGATTTGGAAGCTGCAGCCATGCTCAACCACATTTTCTGTTTTCATCAACACGGTTTCTAATTCTGCATGCATTTTACATTTGCTGACATTTTCTTATACAAAGAAATTTTCTGCAGTCTATGTAGAGAAGCATTGAGCCCTGCACAGCACAGTAAAGGGAATATCATGTGGAGATTTCCACCTTGTCATTGCAAGGCTACTCTCTGTAATCTTTGAAAAGTCAAGATCAGGGGAAGTCCTAGAAGACTGGAAGAAGGTTAATGTCACCCCTATTTAAAAGAAGTGTTGAAAGAAAGACCCAGGTAATTATACTCCCATCAGCCTTGCTTCAGTCCATGCAAAAGTTGTGGAATCAATCTTCCTGGGGACTGTCAGAAGTCAAATGAAGCACATGATTGCGAAAAGCCAGCACGGATTCACCAGGAATAATTTGTGCTTGACAACCCTGATTGCACCAGAGTGCAGGCCACAGTTTGCTTTCACCTGGAGGGGAGTCCGGTACACCTGGAATCGACTGCCCCAGGGGTGGAGACACAGCTCAACCATTTGCCATGGACTGATCCATGCTGCACTGGAGAAGGGTGGAGCTCCAGAACACCTGCAGTACATTGATGACATCATTGTGTGGGGTGACACATCAGAAGAAGTTTTTGAGAAAGGTAAAAAGATCATCCAAATTCTTCTGGATGCTGGTTTTGCTGTAAAAAGAAGCAAGGTCAAGGGACCTTCACGAGAAATCCAGTTCCTGGGAATCAAGTGGCAAGATGGTCGTCGCCAGATCCCAATGGATGTGATTAACAAAGTAACAGCTATGGCCCCACCATCAACTAAAAAGGACACTCAAACCTTTTTAGGGACTGTTGGTTTCTGGAGAATGCATATTCCATGTTACAGTGAAATTGTGAAACCTCTCTATGAGGTGACCAGAAAGAAGAATGATTTCAAATGGGGTCCTGACCAACAGAAAGCTTTTGAGCAGATCAAAAAGGAGATTGTGCAGGCAATGGCCCTTGGACCAGTTCGAACAGGGCCAGACATCAAGAACGTGCTCTACACTGCAGCCGGACACAATGGTCCCAACTGGAGCCTCTGGCAGAAAGCACCAGGGGAGACTCGAGGTCGACCCTTGGGATTCTGGAGTCGGAGCTACAGAGGTTCTGAGGCCAACTACACAGCAACTGAGAAGGAGATACTTGCAGCATATGAAGGGGTTAGAGCTGCTTCAGAAGTGATTGGCACTGAAGCACAGCTCGTCCTGGCGCCCAGGTTACCGGTGCTGAGATTCATGTTCCAGAATAACCTTTCTCCTGTCCATCATGCCACCGATGTGACTTGGAGTAAATGGACTGCTTTGATCACCCAGCGAGCCCGGGACCTAAGTCAAACGGTGACAACAATTTATATCTTCATAAGTGATCTGGAAGATGGAATCAACTTCAGCCTGACGAAGTCTGCAGATGACACCATGTTGAGTGGGGAAATGAAGACACTGGAAGGGAGAGCCATACTCCAGGAAGATCTGGACAGGCTGGACAAATGGTATAACAAGAACCTTACGAAACTCAAAGGGGAAAAGCATAAGGTCTTACACTTGGGAAAACATAATCTGGCTGGGATATACCTGGCTGAATAGCCCCTCTGGGGAAAGGGACCTGGAGATCTTGGTGGACAAGAACAATGAGTGAAGAGTTACTTCACTGGCAAAGAAAGCCAACAGGATGCTAGGTTGTGTCAACAAGGATATCAGCAGCAAAGCTAAAGGAGTCATCATCCCATTCTACAGTTTACAATTTGAAGCTTCTGTTTGACCTCCGTTAGGAAAGGAGAAAGCATAAGATCCAGTGCTCTGAGCACTGGTTTTATATAAAGACCCTTCCTTGCAACTTTGAGTAGGCAACTCACAAATACCACATATCTATTCCTCATCTGTGAAATGAAGATACTGGCATTTCCACACCAAATGTAGACATTTACCCTAGTAACACAGCTGAAGAAATATCCAAATTATTGCTTGTCCTTTAAAATTGAATGTCTTTTTTAAGTCTGTTTGCACCCATACACAGATCCAGTCATTAAAAGCTTATCAGTCTCCATCTTCTACTCCTTCATAAGCATCAGATAATGGCTTTTGAAGAGTATTGCCTACTAATATAGTATTAGACCTAAACATTCATCTTAGTTGACTGTCTTTTTTTTTTTTTTTTTTTTTCTTTTTAACAACTATCCCTTTACTCAATTGACCTTTCTACCAAGTCTTTCTCTGTTCAGATGCATTTTTTTTTATATATATATATTTTTTAATCCACTTTTGAGAAAGTGCTTTGGACAAGGGAGCCCACTTGATGATGACCTTACAAACAAACCTAGGCTGACTGAGGAAAAGCACCCAGAATAAAAAATACGGCACTGTGAGAGAAATGGGACAAGGATATGAAAGATGTCAAAACTCCTTTGACTGGATTAAGTTTCACCATGCTACAGCACAATGCATCTCAGCTTTTAATTGTCCAGCTTTTAGTAGTAAAAGGAGCCAGAACACTGAAAAGTAGAGAGACAGAGAGAGAGAGGAAGTCAGCCCAGCTAAGAAGACCTGCAATGCAGCAGGCAAAACAAATTTTTGTCCCAAACTGGAGAAAGAGGAATTGTCTGTTGGCTTGCTTTTTGTCCCTAATTAGAGAAGATGCTTGTGCAGCTTCAGAGTTCAGAATCTGATTTTGTAGGTTTGCTTGCTGAAATCCAACATGAAACGATTCATACACTGATTTCCCTATTTCAGTCCAAGGTAGTAAAGATTACTACGGTTTTCACTTACGGAAGCTTTCAGATACTCAGTGGTGTTTTAGAAAAACAGTAATGTGCACTGCTGTGATACTAACAACTAGGACTTTTTAGTCACATGTATTCTCTTGAAAAAAAGTCATCTTGACTGGATGATCTTGACTGGAGGTCTTAAGGGGAATATAATTAGGCATTTACATTCACAAAGAAAGGTCAACATATGCCTTTATAAACTTGGAAACATCCTTTTTTGCACTTTCTGATAATCAAATATGTTGAAAGAACGAATCAATTAGATGTAAACATTTCATGTTCAGCAGTGTGTAGTCATGTAGGACAGTGTATAATGGAATGCTCCAAAACAAAGAATGAACAAAAGTACATCCCTATTAAAAACATAGATTTATTGACCTATTGATGTGTTTAAAAGGTCTCTGCTCTGAAAGGAGGCTATATGTAAATAAGAAGAATGAAAACAAAGGACAAATTCACAGGAAGTATTGAAATTATATAGATCACTCAAGTTTCTATAGCTGGATTTAAAATATACTTTTAACTTGTGATTGTCTCTAATTCTGAATTTTTCTGGTATGAAAAAAAAATAAAAAAAGGAAAAATAATAAAAATGCTCTCTTGTTTCTGCAAAAACAATTGTTGCCCAAATTAGGAGACTGTGTCTTAACAATCTTGACTGATTTTCTTTTAAAATATAAACATTTTAAAGGACAAGAATGCAAGAATTTGTGACAGGTATTTTAAACCACTAGAAATAAGGGACAATAAAACATGAGTATTTAAAATTAATATTGAAAATAATTATATTTAATCCTTAAAAAACCTGACAAAAAACAGACATACAAAACCAACAACAACAAAAAAAATCAACCACAAGATTCTGCTCTTAGTTTTAAATTGTCTTTATTAACTCAAATTTATAGATTCGTTTTCTTTTTCCTGTAAGTTAAACATTGTACTTTTCATTCAACTTTATAGACATAAAAAATAATATTTCAAGAGTATTGCTATGATTTCCATATCTATGCAGGAAAGGATTTTGAAGAAAATCTCTCTAAATATAGGTACTTATACATGTTTATTTTAAAACTAACGGTAGCTCTTCTGTGATGCTCATTGTCCCAATATAGCTGGGGAAGCAAAACTTTGCAAAAGGCTTAGGATTCTTACAAATTATCTCAGCCAAATTTCTTGGTGTTTATGGCATGGCCCTGCTTGGTAGTTCACCTTGCGCCTGTTCTGGGAGTCACATCACCCTGGAGCAGTCAGTGAAAGAAAAATATACTCTTCCCTGAGGTGTTCCAGATTGGAAGCTGTATTTCTAATTTAAATGAAGATGCTAGTTTTCCTGATGATAGAGCTTTGTTTAATCATATAAAGCCTTTTTGTCAGTTTTGTGATAGGTCTAGGAGTCGGGAAGACAGCTGAAGGAGAAGACAGTAAAAGATAGTAGTATTTTATATCACTGAACCAAGGTTTTATAGACAGATCCTTTAGATATTTTATATAGAAAGGGACTAAGTAAGTTTATATTAAATGGGTCAGGAAGATGGAGGCAATAGAGATTCCACAAGAGCTTTTACACACATAAATTTGTTTTCATACTAAGTCTTCTATTCAGATTAATGAAGCTTAGACAGCTAAATATATTTTCAAATTTGATAGACTATTGTACTTCAATACATAATGCATCTCTGTCTGATGGGGTTCAGAAGAAATACAGTTCAGAAACACACAGCTATATAATTAAAAAGCCACCAATTTCTTAACTTTTCTACTGAAGCATGCTAAAGTCAAAGATAGAAGCTTGGATAACAATAACCAATTTTGTGATCTAATGTAATGGGATGGTTTACATAGTTGTAAATCATGTTGAACCATAACATATGATTAAACTCACATTAAATGATTTAGCAGAATGTTGGTGAAAAGACAGAAAGTTTTAAACTGCACCCACTGTAGATGAGCAATGATTTCTTGATCAGATTGATTTCTTGGTCAGAGAAAAGACTGATAGTTTGGGAAAGCCAATTTGAACTTAACATATTTGGGGAGTATCAATTTACCCTGGTGTTTCACTTATACTATCTTTCCATTGCCTTGATTCCACCAAATAAAATTTGCAGCCCTCCCAGGCAACAAAAGACAAAGTTGTTGGATCATTTAACTTCTCAGAGTAGCCCAAGAGAAAAAAAGAGAGAAAGTGCAAGGAGAATGATAAAATACACTATTCTTAGTTATTATTAAGGTTGTTCAGATAGAAGGAGGAATGTCTCAAGCATCGGTCAGCTTTTAGGCAGACATTCTTGGAAAGGTTAGAAAAAGTGGAAGAGCAGAAGGGAGACTTCTTTTTTTTTTTTTTTTTTAATTTTAAAATATTGTTAACTATAGAGTTCAGCAATTTTAATTTTTTTATCTGTTGACATCCACCTACTCGGTCACAGTCAAACACATGCTTACATCAATCAAAACATATATGTCAGATACCATCACTAATATTACTGGAGTTACATCACCTTTATCAGCTGTCTACAAAGCCCTTCTAACTTAGTCAAAACAAAAAACAGTGGTAATCATTTTTTATGAGACCTTTTCCACACAAATTTAAAATTAAATAGTTTCTGGGAATTCTGCCCATGGTAACTATCAAAGTACTTTATTCAGCAATTACCTGCAAGTCACCTAAATAAGCATCCTTATCCTTGTATCACACTCTCTTTTCTTATGAAGGTTGGTTTAGTGTAAAATTGTTAATCACTCCAACAGCTTCTAATACATCAAATTAATCTGATAATGAATGTATAAATTCAGAATCAGGTTACCAGTTCTACTAAGATTAATCTTTTTTTGATTCGTCCTTTTGGAAACCCTTTTGTGCAACATCTAATAAAGTAAATGTAAGGCAAAAATTACTGGGACTAGAGAGGTGAGAATTGTAGGAAAAGAAAACTGAAAAAAAAAAAAATTACTAGAAAAACTCAGAAGAAAAAAATACAACAACAATAATTACTTGAACACATGAGATCTGGAGGAGAAAAATATTGGTTGGTATAACAAAGCTGATTTATTTTGCTGTAAATATTTATCTTTGACTGCCACAAGCACAACAATACTGTTACTCCTAAAAATGTTGTAATAGTTTTAATATTGATCCCCATGGTTATAGTCCCCTGTTACTTTTAAAGAAAATGAACAGGAAAGTAACTTAGGAAAGGTAAATTTTAGAATGTGGGTTTTTTTTCAATTTAATTAAGAAAAATTTACTTTCAAAAGCCAAACTTACTAACATTTTGGATAATCTAACTCATCTAAAAGGAGTCAAATCTTTTTTAGAAAATCTATGAACACAAAATGGAAGACACCTAGATATGAAACCATTCCCAGCTCTACAACTGGTGCTTTGATTAAGGAATCACTTTCTGAATTTTCTACTTGAAAGGCAGACTAAATGCTGAGACATAGACCAGTGTTTCAGCACACACTACCATTTTCTGGAATAAGGGTTCAAGTACCGAATGTCTACTCATGTTACTTATGCTAATGCAAAAAATATATTTTACATAACTGTGCAGGAGACTGTTTTGCTATGTATGTATGTAAAATTAGAATCAGTTACGATTGTTGTTACTCTTACAAATCAATGCTTCAGAATCTGCCTTACAAGATCCAGCAAGAAAAAATTCTCAAAGAATCTTGCTGGCACCATTTTATTATGCAAAGCATGACCCGCAAATCTGTGTTTACAAGATAGAAGAGAATGGTTTTGAAGGTAATAGATATTGCCTTTTAAAAGAATTTGCATTATAAAAAAAATGCATTTAAGTAGAAATAGATCTAACATAATACAAATTTTAAATAGCTACCTCAAAATGTATTTACCTGGCTGAACAGCTGTTCTGGTCTCCTGAGTAAATAATCAAATGCTTTAAAGAAACTGCACATATTCATGTCTACCTGATAGAACAGAACAAATGTAGCCAGTATTTTTTATCATGCTTGGGATACATAAAAATTGTTACTGCAAGTAGAGGAGCTGATAAGATTCTCGTCCTTTTGTTACCTTGTCCTGTGGGGCAGCCATTAATTCTGAGGTAGAGATGGCTTGACAAGTAAACCCAAAAAAAAACAAAAAACAAAAACCTAACAACAAAACTCAGACAACTGAAGTGTTGATTCATTAAAACCAGAAGCATGCTCAAGAAACAATTATTTTTAAGGCAATTTTGACATTTCACTTCTTGGCAATATGGATGGAAAATTCAAATTTGTCAAAACCTTCTGGTTTTACACTCTAAAATGAATATTCTCATTTTCTTCACCGACAGCATTTTCTGTTTCGTATACATGTTCTCTCAGCTAGATTTTGTAGCCACATTTTTTTTCCATCCTGAATGAGGATGTGAACACAAGCTGGAAATACAAGGCAGAAGGTCTTTGAACAGCCTGTGAGACTTCTGGTTAGTCAGGAAATGAACTGCAGAATTCCAGGCTCAGAGCCAAAGCATTGCGTAGAGACTGACCTAGATCTTCACGCTGAATCTGCAAAAACAACAACATAAAAATACTTCTATATATGTATAATGCATGAGAGCTACCCACACAACACCAGAAGCCACTAAAGACTTCCAGCTCAATGACCGCTGGTATTCATTGATAGTTGGTTTCTGTAAGAGGCAAAGTTAGAAAATGTCAGGTTTTATGAACCTGACTCTCTCTGAGGGTACCAGTGAAAGAAAAATGGAACACATCTCCCGTGTTATGTAAGAAAGCAATACAGAAGTCATTTGAGACACTTCCAGTTCTGTTTATTTTGGCCAAAGATCTGCTATCACACCTAAATTCCAGCAGCCAGCATCAAGCAGAAGAGTAGAATCAATATAAATCAATATCAATTCAGTTTGTCTTGTTTCCTGTGTTTGTTCCCATCTCACAATACTTATTTTTCCCCTTTAAAATGGTCTGCTCTACAAATGAAAGGAGTTCTCTGCTGTAATTATCAGGGAAAGCTTTCTTCCTCAGAGAGCAGTAGGTCTATAGTAACTTTAAAATAAGGAAGGGAGAGTGACTTCCAGGATTAACTTTTGCTTTCCACCATCTTTCCACATAGCTTTCCACCTATAGAGGAATTCACATGATGAATTGTAGATGTCTACAATGTAGATATCACCTTAAGGTCAGTATGCACTTCTAGGATGCAATTAATCTTATGCAAAAGGAGACATTTAAATGATATCAGATGAATTGTGACATGGAAGTGTCCATTGGTCTTCACTGAGTATAAACTACGATGAGTAGCTAAGATAGAAGATCTATAGTGTTGATGTCTACATTTAGCTTCAAGAATTATGCTTTCTTTCCTGGGCTGTGCAGGAACAGATTTAATAAGTGTAACTCTGCACATTAGGCTGCTATGACTCATGTTGAACTGAAATTTCATAAAATATTATAGCAAATACAGTTTTCACTGTAGCCACCTCTCCATTTTACAAGTATGCACACTGATATAAGTAGCATGCACAAGTAAGAGAGCCTCTTTGTTAACCCAGAACATCATCAAGTCAATAAATCTGACAAAAAGTGACTAACCGATGCAAAGGATTAATTCCAAATACACCTGAAAGCTACAAAAAATGTTATCCAAACATGTCTCACAGACTTCAAGAGAAAACTAACATTTTTTCTATGCAAAGGTTTTGTATTGTTTGAACAGTCACTGGGGTTTCAGAAACACAAATTTAAATTATATACCATTCAGGACCATTTCTGATGTGTCCTTTCCACAAAGCATGGGGTAATGCAATTTTTACCTACATACTAATAAAATACAGGTTGAAAACTGGCCTTCTGTATTGGAAAGCCAAGTTGAGCTTTAGCATAAGTATGCTATGCACACCACAACACACATATACCTGCAACTGTGATGCCAGATTCCATTTAGTTCATCCATCTGAAACAACATACCAGTATCTTCTCAGTCCTAAGCAGGATATAGTACTGAAGAAACAGTAGTCTTAAGAGAACCTAGCCTTCCTGAACATGACCATCTCAGGTGTGTGGCTGCCTTCAGGCATTTCAGCAAAGAATTGGCCATACACTGACAGTGGGTCACATTTATGGGTTGGACCCTTTCTCTTCCAGTGCTTCAGATAACATCTGAAGAATGGTGACCAGTCTTTTTCACAGTCATGGTGAAAATAAATGTAGAACTACAGTGACAATATCTTCTTAATTATGTTGCTATGGATTAAGCTCTAATTTAATTTACCCTGGCATAAACCAAGAATAATTTACCACTACCTTATCCCATATGTGTGTAACATGTCATAACAATATCAGGTTTTGGATCTTTATTTTAAATTCTATTCTGTTTGTTCATTTTTAAAGGATTATGGTGATATTGTTGATTGTGGGAAAAGGCTTTATTCAACCTGTTTGAAAGGCAAGAAAGGCTGTTGTACTGATGAAGTATAATCACATTAATACTTTATTGCTGTATTTGTCAATATATTAGTACAATATGTTATTGTATACATTATTAACTGTTGTTGTTAAATGTATGCTCGTCTGTTACATTTTTTATTTTGATTGTGATAAATTTTTATCTGAGGGCTTTTTTTTTTTCCTTTGGAACAGGACAAAATTACAACATTGCATTAAAGAAATCTTATGAGATCTAAGCTAAGCCTAGTACATAAAAAGGGTGCTACTTTTCTGCCTCTTCTTCGTCTTTTCCCCTCCCACCATCTTTCTTTGTGCGAGTGCTCCGTTCTTTGCTCAGAAGCTGGAGACTTTATGATTTTAAAATCTGTAGTGCTGGAAGTTGAGAACTCTTCGCTTTTTGCAGTATCTGTACTAAACATCTGCAAGTCCTAGGCAACAGGCAGAAATTGATTCAAGAAGGAACTAGAGATGAATAGCTAAATAATATTGTCTACAACGTAACTTTGACATCCCAGGGGTACTAAAAAAAACTAAACAACAAAAAAACCAAACCAACCCAACCAAGCAAAACAGTGTAAGTTTAAAACTATTGAATGGAAAGCTAAAAAAAAAAAAAAAAAAAAAAAAAAGGAAAGAAAATGGAAAGTAGGGTTATACTAATGCCAGAAGCCAGGAAATTTAAGGCAAGATTTTGAAGGCCCTGAGCACACAATCCTTAATAGGAATCTCAACCTGTCTGCCATTTGAGCCTTTGAAAACATTGTCTTGAAATCCTTCATCTCCTTTTCATGTCAATGTACCATAGCTATAACAAAGTCATAGAAGGCCTGCATACACTTTGAGATGAATGAAGAAGAGAGGGAAAATGTAAAAAAATCTGTGTTGAAGGGGTTATCCATGCCAAACAAACATTGCTTCAGAAACGGAAATTCAAAAGTCAAAGAATCATGGAGATGCATTTAAATATTCAGACATATTGATTATTTAATGTGGGGATGAAAAATAGTAGGTTGGAATTGTTTCTGACTTTTCCTAGTTTTCTGTTACTGTCCCCCTGGACTGGTAATCTGCCTAAGAATCTTGTGTTGGGGGTTGTGAGAACAGTTCCCCAAAGGACATCTCCTGAGGCAGCCACATCTTCTGTCACCATTATTGGAAGGTGACTTCTTGAAAACTGAGCAAACTGCTGCTTGAATAGTGCTTCTTCAATAATCACTGAATAAATGTATAAAAAATTTCATAAGACCACAGACCTTTAAATTTCTTTTTTATCATATGGGAATTTTTTTTTTTTTTTTTTTTTTTTTTCAGAGAAGCCACCCACCACACCTATTTCTTCCAGGCTGTTTCCTGATGTTGTCTAATAAAGAACTGCAAGACAATTTATTTCTAATATCCCTGCAGTCATTTGTGTAGACTGTGGATTCTTTTGAAGAGATGTTGATAATTAGTCCTAAAGTAAAAGACTTAATTTCTTCCTTTTGCAAATACCAGCCGTCCCTCCCCAGCAGTCTGCAGCAGGACTTAACCTTTGGTTTTTGTTGGGGTTTTTTTATTGTTTGCTTGTTTGGGGTTTTTTTTTTTTGTTTGTTTGTTTTTGTGTGTGTTTTAGGGTATTCCTCAAATCCCAGTGGAGTATTATTTATGAGTACTGTTGTTAATTGCAATCATGTTACTAGATTGAACTGAGCTCTTTGTCATCCTTGACTGATTCTTCCTTCATCACCCAGAAAATCCTTTTTCATCTTCCACCATAATTATAATATGGCAACCCTATCTAAATAAGTTCCCATTTGCAATTAAGTACTAATTACTGAATTCTGTCTGACATTAAACATTACCAGAGCTCTATGTTTATATATAAATTATTGTATTTTGAACAGATAGACAGAAATGTGTAACAGTTTTTTTTTTCACAGAGTTTTGGATGGAAGATAATTTATTACTTACATGAAAATTTTCCTTATAAATACTTACACCATACACAAGTATATATCTACTATATGCATGTGTGCATATGTGTACATGCACTCACGTACGCATGTAGGACAAATGCTTTATCATGTGAGAGTTTGTTTGACTGTTCATTTGTTTGTTTTTCCTCTCAAGGGAGCCAAGTTTTTCTACATGTGACTTTAATGAAAAATTGCCATGTTGATTACTGTATACAATATTTACATTCACTTAATCTGTAATGTTAAAATGATGTTGATATTGTTCTTTGACAGTCAGACATAAGGAGAAGAAAACGTGATTTCTGTTACTGCAATAAAGGGAGAGAGCTTAGGGCTGCCATTTGCCAGATGCACACTTAGAGATATTTGTGATATTTGCTCAGCTCTTGAACAATCAGGCCAGACACAGAAAGAGATTAAGATGTCTCAGACTGCTCTAGGGGACTTCCACACATGGGAAATGGTGGGTGCCACCTCTACCTCAGAGGTAAGCAAGACTTAGCTGTCACCTCACATTTGCATTTCAAGTGTAGGTAGAGAGATGAGGCTCATGCCCCAGTTCTTTGTCTCTGATTCTTGGAGGAGAAATAGCGCTTAGCATCCTAAGTGAGAGACAGGACACTAAACTGCAATTACCAGTGACTTGCTTTTCCTTGGCTCCAATAACACAGGGTTCTAATATTGGAGCTGGACAATCTGAGCTCTGTTTCTGCAGAGATATTAATGGCTGAGGATAGTACAATATGTATTGGCAGCTGCAGCATCAATGAAAATCATCAGTTAGTTAATCACAGTGTATGCAGTGTAACAACTCCATCATATTTGCTTTTTTTTTTTTTTTTTTTTTTCCCCCCAGAAGATTTAGAGTTTCTAAATTATGTTTGGACCCAGATGGGAAGTGCTCTATTTTCCCAAACCAATAGGCAATCCTTGCCCCAAACAGCTCTGACCTTGATCTACCAAAGTAATAATAGCAGAGAAAGTATGACTGCATCCATGTTGAATAAAAGCAGAGAGAAAAGGATTTGCCCAAGGTCATGTAAGACACAACAGGAACATGTTTCAGGTCTCTGAGTCCCAATCTAACATACTAGGTAAAGATTCTGATTTCTTCCCCTCTGTGCTTTTGTACTTTCATAAATGGTACAGAAAAGACCAAGTATTATTGAGCCATTCTCTCCTTTTTTAAGTTCCTGACTTTCTGTTGCAAAGGGTCTAACCAGGAAATTAATCAAGGGTAAGAATAAAAATTAAAATAATCCAGCAATTTGAAAAAAAGAAAGTTAGATCAATAAAATACGATTAGAAAATACAGTACTGAAACAAACAAAAAAAAAAGGTATTTTTTAAGTTAAAGGATGTCATTCTTACATTATCACTGTTTTAAATCTGTTAAAAAAAAAAAAAAAAAAAAAAATCCTTCTCATCTGTATTATTTCCTCTCTTTTCACTTTAAAGACGAATCTCATAGTTTCCACTTTTACATATGCTAACAGCCAAACCAATTTAAATAAGGTTTTCAGCTCTACCATGCCCTTGTAAGCCCCCTAACCTTTGAAAGCTGTTCTGGAATTTGTTTATCATATTTATTTTTTGTTTTATTATTATTATTTAAGGATCATAAAGTGGAAGGCAGGTTGCTGCATTTTCAGAGACAGATGAAGCAAAGTGCTCCGCTGGGAGTATTCAGCCTCAGTGCCTTGCTGTATTATGGCATATGGAGTTGCGTCTCCAGGCGCTGACATTAGCAGTCCTGCTTCAGGTAACTCATTTAGCTTTGGTGTCATTTTACAATAAATATACCATCCACGGACACAAATTAGACAGCTATTGAGATTAATTTTGAGGCACTATCAGCAACATCTTAAATCAAAAATCATTCTTTATTAGCACGCTCGGCTGTACAGTGCTCCCTTTTCCCTTTCCCCCCTCCCTTCCCTGCCACAAGAATAAATGAGCCCCCATGGTTGACACAGCGCATCAAGTGTTTTATAATAGTCTAATTGTAGCTAATGGTTTGTGCAGCTAATTAAGGCCCTATGAATTACAGTAATCAGTCAGCCTCATCTTCCAAACCAGATAGTTCTATTCAAGCAACCTTTTAGGAAGAAAAAAAAAAAAGAAACAGAAAAAAAAGATAGAAAGGAAGGATGGAAGGAAGGAGTAAAGCGAGCATAATTATCTGGTATGTTCATGAACATAATCTACAAGAAAAAGCTAAATACAGGAAAAGCATAAATAGGCACAAGTTGCACCATAACCAAAATTTGTGGGAGAACCTGAAGCTTGTCAGAGTGGAGTATGTCATTAAGTTATGGAGAAGTCATGGTTCTGCAAGATGTGGCGTGACTACTGAGAAGGAATGTCCATACTACCCAAAGTGTTTAAGAATTCAGCATTTCCAGGCTGGTGAGCATTAACCCTAGCAAGCAGCTAGGCATCTCTCAATCAGTCCTTCCAATTCTCAGTAAGATGAAGCAAGAGAAAAGGAAGAGTAAAAGGAAGAAATCTCATGGGTTAATAAAAAAAAAATAGTTTAATAAGTGGAGAAGTGGAAGGAGAAAGAGAAAAGAAAATAAAAGGAAAAAGAAAGAAAAGAAAAAGAAAAGAAAAGAAAGAAAAAAAAAGAAAAAAAAGAAAAGAAAAGAAAAGAAAAGAAAAGAAAAGAAAAGAAAAGAAAGAAAAGAAAAGAAAAGAAAAGAAAAGACAATCAGTCTTTAGACCGAAGTCCAGCCAGTTCCCATGAAGAAAAGAAAAGAAAAGAAAAAGAAAAGAAAGAAAAGAAAAGAAAAGAAAAGAAAAGACAATCAGTCTTTAGACCGAAGTCCAGCCAGTTCCCATGCAAAAGGTGGCCTGTCCAAACCTCCCAAATCTCTTTTTTATTGCTGAGCGTAGTGTTACATGGCACGGAATACCCCTCTGGTTAGTTTGGGTCATCTGCCTTGTTGAGTTCCCTCCCAGACTCCTGTACGCCACCCATCAATTTACTGCAAGGTAAAGTGAGAAACCCAGAAGACCCTGACATTGTGCAAGTACTGTTCACCAACATATAAAACATTGGTGTGTTATCAGCATAATTTTTACCACAAACCTAAACCAGCAACATACAAGCAATTTTGAAGAAAAATAACTCTGTCTCAGCCAAATGCAGTACATGGAATTGTTTCTGCCTGTAGGGTATCTGTCACTCAGATCCTGGAGCTCTACTTTCACGAATCCTGTCTGGCAGCAAACAATGCTGGAGTGCACTTTAGAGATTTTCCCTGACTGAGACACATTGCTAAAACAATAGAGAAGATAAAAAGTGGTACTAGTTAAGAACAGTAGATTGAATTTCATTCACCAAACTCAAAATAATGCATATATGCAAGCTCACTATCTTAAACCCTCCCTAGAATCTGTGGTGAGAGGTAGGAATTTTAGCAAGTAATTACTCTTATTTTATATAGCTAAATACCTACCTTGAGACAGATGCTAGCAAGTGAGGAAAAGCTCCCTACCAATGTGTTCATCTTGAGGTGAATTTGTCTTTGAGTTGACAATAAAGGTAGCAACAGGTTTGTTCTTCGTCATGATCTATGTACAGAGATGGAGGACTAAAGTGACAAGAGAACTGAAGTACTGTGTGGAAATTTTAGTGATCCAAATAAGGCTTCTATATACATCCACTTTGATTACATCTATACTAGCAAATTAAACTGTGCCAGGGAATGTTCCCCAGCACAAATACTCAATTTTCTGTACTATTAAATTGGTAGTGTTGTATCTTTCATGGATTTGTTTTATCTTCATTAGCATTCTCCCTGACAATGGGAAGATCATGGACAAGAAACAGATTCCAGTAGGTAGTCTGGATATAGCCTCTCTTTTTTGAAAGTTAAAATTGTTTAATAGTACAAAGAAAGCCTAGTCCTTGCAACTCAGCTTCAGCATCCTAGATGCACTAGATTTTGTTATTAGATCCTGTGGCTATCAAACTCTACCAGCTGCCTATGTTGTCTAGTTACAGGTTCATGATCTAGTTCAGCACTGATCAAATGTACCAGTTATACCTAGGTAAGTCAGTGTGTTTAGACATCCCAAGATTTAATTGATTTTCATTGATCATCCCAAGATTTCATTTGTTGCACAGCTATCCAACAAATGACAGTATTCGTGGCACACTACTATTGAGAACCTGTGAGTTTCATTGTTCATGTTACCTGCAGAGCCAGCTCCTGATGTACTTCTCAGAACCTAGCTCCAGGCTGGGTTCAGCACAATGCTTAACTGTGTGCATATGTTTAGTGTTGGCAGAAGCAGGAGGGAACCTGTTTCTTCATTAAGAATGAGATGCACTTGTGATGCACCCTACAGCCAGGGGTCTCAGATGCCCACCCCAGCCATGTGGAAGATTATTCATATTTTATGGAATAATTCTCAGAACCTTAAAAACAAGTCCTAAATGCATTAACATTTTGGAAGAAGAAATTTAAGAAACATCTTTGTAGCTTGTAGCTCACACACTAGTAGTGCTATGTAGGAATTAAAGCTGCCTAGCTCTAGGTCATCAATATTTATATGATCAGGGCACTTACCATATAAAAACAGCCATTCTGAACTACTTTTCACTAATCTACTTATTAATCCTAATGACATCATGTGACATAGTGCAAAACCTTGATTCAGTATCAGTTTTGGTCACCACTATACACCATAGATCCAGACAATCTGGAGAAGGGCCAGAGAAGGGCCACAAGGATGATCAGAGGACTGGAGGACCTGCCACATAAGGAGAGGCTGTGTACCAGTACATGAAGGGTAGTTACCAAGAAGCTGGAGACTCCCTGTTTACAAGGAGTTACATGGAAAAGACAAGGGGTAATGGCTAAAAGTTACTCCTGGGGAGATTCCACTTGAGTTCCTGAGGAAAACTTTTCACCATGAGGACAGGCAGACATCGGAATAATCTCCCAAGGGAAGTGGTGGATTCCTCCATGTTGGACAATTTTAAGACTCAGCTTGACAGTGTGTTGAACCATCTCATATAGTAGTACCTAGGAAGGTTGGACCAGATGACCCTCAAGGTCTCTTCCTACCTAGCATTATCTGATTCTACGATAACTTTGGGTACACCTGCATACTGTGTTCATCCCAAATTTCAACTGATAATACCTCTCACCACTCCACCATGGTCTGAGAGCTTTTGAAAATTTTGGTCCTGTGGCACTAGGCATATGGGAAATCAGACACATGATGAAAAAATAATTTAATTATTTTCTAGAGGAAAACCAACCAACCAACCAACAAAAATCCTAAACAAAAAACATTGCTCTAATTAAATTTAATTATCATCTCTTGAGCTGTTTTTTTTTTTTTTTCTTTCCTTTCACTTGTATTATGAGAATTTCTTATTTGTAGAATATATATATTGGTTATTATTATTATTATTATTATTATTATTATTATTATTATTATTATTATTATTATTATTATTATTATTATTATTATTATTATTATTATTATTATTATTATTATTATTATTATTATTTAATTTCTACTGCCAGACAGATTAGCAGAGTGCACTGCCTGGCATGTTGAAATTTTGTCACTTTTAGAAAACAGCCTATCCACAGCTTCTGTTCATCAGCCATTATATATTTAGAGTCTGCATTCTGATTTTGTACTTCAAAAGTTGCTGTCCAATTTCTGCACAAAAGCAAACTTCAGCTTATGTTTATGAATGGTTCTTTCCTTGCTACTAAGAGACTAACATAGCTGGTCTGAACCAGCTATAATGCAGCTAAAGCTCTACTTCAGAAAAGCATTGAGACTGATCAAGTACTAAATGCTCCGCATATGTTCAAGTGCTTTCCTGAATCAGGATCTGATGAAGGTCCATTTACATCAATCCATATAAATCAGTCCTGATCTGCAACCCCTCTACTCAGTGTTATTTTTGAATTACAGTTTTCATTTTCAGACTGGACTGGGTACTGTTGTTTTTATGATGAACAGAATAGGAAGAAGGATGAAAGACTAATGAAATATATTTAATGTGTGGTCTACTTAATAGGGAATAGATCTTGTATTTCCAGAAGTGAAAGCCTAATAATGTGCTACCTCGAATTGAACAGAAAATTGGGTTGATAAAATTAGGAAAAGTTTTCTGATTTTTTAAATGAGCTCCATTGCCTTACTTAGCTGGCTTCTTTTAGATCTACTCATGCTTTTCCTTTTCTTTATATATTGGGCTGCCATTTGCCCTGAAGTAAAATAAATATTGGTTCAGATACAAGATATGTTATTCATGCTTATGTCATGATTTTCATTCGCTATATACTTTCTTCTTACATAAATACCCATAACAACATGGGGATGAAGAATCAGATCAAAAGAATGCTTGATAATATAAAACTAAGGGTGGGGTCATCCTGAAGCTATGTTATGTAGAATCAAATCTAAAATTTAGAGACATTTGAAATTCAGATAGAGTTAAAATTTCCTAGTTGGCCCTGGCTTCATCAGTAAACTGTATTCAGAGTGAAATTTTCTCTTTTTTCCTGATCTGACTATTAAGCTCACTAGAGTCACTGTAGCATATTCTAAAATTAATACGTGTATTAGTGATTTCTGAGACTTTGGTTGGCTTTAGCTGAGAATACAATATTCCCTTTTATTCTCAATTTTCTTTGTATTCCTACAACTCATAACTAAATGAAAAGCCCTATCTCTGTCTCAGATTTATATAAGCTATGTACCTTTCTGTTCACAGGTATTATTTCTTAACATTAACATAATTAAAATAAAGTAATTAATAAGGTATCTAAATAGGCATTGAAGAATATTAACAAGGGAGATTCCCAGCATAAGAAGCTTGTATTCTGAATGAAGTAGACAGGTAAATATGGATAAGGAAATAGAATTATAAAAAAAAAAAAAAAAAAAAAAAAAG